>NW_027361671.1:63110000-63342500 GCF_039654945.1 Dendrobates tinctorius | reverse complement strand
CCAAGCTGCTTGAGGTCTAGTGTGAAGTTTCCAGAATCAGTGATGGTTTGGGAAGCCATGTCATCTGCTGGTGTAGGTCCACTGTGTTTTATCAAGACCAAAGTCAGCGCAGCCATCTACCAGGAAATTTTAGAGCACTTCACGCTTCCCTCTGCCGAATAGCTTTTTGAAGTTGGAAATTTAATTCTACAGCAGGACTTGGCAATCTATGGGGTATTGGATGTTTCGCCCCTTGGTTTATTTTGCCCCGGGTACATTTCGTCCCCAGCATTTGGCCCCCAGGATGTTTCGCCCCCACACATTTCACCCCCGCACATATCGCCCCCAGCAGTTTGTCCCCGGATGTTTGTACCCTGTTTTGCCCCCAGAATTGTGTTTGGATGTTTCGCCAGTTTGTCCTTGTGGTTCATGAATTCCCGTCAGTCATCACTGTTTCGCCCTCAGCCCCAGCAGTTTGCCCCCGGATGTTTCGCCCTCAGCCCCAGCAGTTCGCCCCCGGATGTTTGCACCCTCTTTTGCCCCCAGAATTTTGTGTTTGGATGTTTCGCCAATTTGTCCTTGTGGTTCATGAATTCCCGTCCGTCATCAATCCACATGTCACAATAGTACTGTACAGAGTGCTGCACTTTTGTGACATGTTAAATCAACTGTTTCCATCGGTAAACCTCACAACTGATTGTATTAGTGTCAGAGCATTTTGCCCGCAATGTTAACAAGACATTTTCCAAAACGTTTCTAAAACATTTTTGTGTTACAAAAACATAACATGAAAAAAATAAACGGATTCAAAATATGTAGTGCGAATGAGGCCTCCGATTTAGGTGGGGAATGTAAACCACTCTAAAATCAAAACATTTTGTGATCTTTTACATGACTCAGCACTGAGCTGCTTTTTTGCAAGTTTTTTTTTTTTTTTTTTAATCAGATAGTTTTTATTAAAAGTTTTGGAAATGACAGGCATGTACAACTTACAACAGGTTGTCAAACATTCCCTTCCCCCATAACATCCCCCTCCCTTTGTCCGATGGCATGGCCTGGTACATAGCGAATAAACCCAATTCTATCACACAACCATATCATATGAGAAACGGCGAGCAACAACCGACAGGAGACCACCTCCAGGGCCCACCCACTAATCCAGAAGATTAGAGGCAGCCAGGCTGGGAACCTTCAACCATCCCTCACATATTTTCCCAAAAATATGCGGCACACCCCTCCTAAGGTACACAGACTTTTCCCTATATAATATTTGGTTCAACCTATTAATATATTCTTTTCTTGAGGGGATTTTGGCAGAAATCCAGTGATTAGCTATCAGCTTTCGGGCCACAAATAGCATTCTGGCCACAGCAATTTTAAGGTATTGATCCCCTCCCACCTCATCAACATAACCCAGAACACAAATCGTGGGGTCCCTGGGAATATCCTGTCCCGTGACCAAGTGTATAAGGCCAAGGACCACGATCCAAAATATCTGCAGGCAAGAGCATGTCCACAACATATGTAAAATGTCCGCATTATCTATCGTGCACTTGGGGCACCTTGAATCCAACCGCAACCCTCTATTGAACAACCATTCGGGAGACCTGTATGTCCTATAGAGGACATATAGCTGAGACAGGCGGCCAGGCTCACTAAGAGATAATCTGGGAATCATCTGTAGAATCGAGTCCCACTGTTCCGCTGATATCGTACCCAGCTGTTGTTCCCACTTTATCAGTGCGCTAATAGGATGCCTTGACAGGACCTTTCCAAGTAAGCCACCATACACCATTGAAATCAGTCCCCTGGTGGACCCCTGCATACCAAGCCTATGGATAAGGACGTCGTGGTGTATGGTTAGGTCAACTTTTGTGCTCTGCACCATATACGCGTGACGCAGCTGCAAATATTGATAAAACATAGAACGTTGGAGGGGAAATTCCACTTCCCAATTGCTCGAAAGTTTTAAAAACCCCTCCCTCCACCAGCTGCGACACCCACCATATGCCAATCCGCCTCCAGTGAGCAAAGCCTCTGAGCGTTTTCATACATGGCAAATGCTGATTGTCCCATATGGGGGAGTACATTGTAAGACCGCGTATTCCTCTCAGCTGCCTCAGCTTATCCCATACTCTAACCATTAGAAGCACCGTAGGGAACCTGAATGCAAGGGATCGAAATCTACCCGACTCCAGACTCGACACCAGTGATCCCCGTCCCACTAGAAATTGAAGGATCTTCTGACCTCCCACCAAATCCAACAACTCGCCCTCCATCCCTCCTGCTACATGCTGGCACTGGGAAGACAAAAAATAAAGCCATGGGTTGGGCAACGCAAGTCCCCCCTCATCTTTAGGTTTTTGCAAGTGTTCAAGTTTAATTCTCGCGCCTTGTTTCAGCCAAACGAGCTCTCTAAAAATCATATTAATTTTATGAAACCTGTTCTGGGGAAGCCAGACAGAGGAGTTATGAAGGACATATAAGAGTTGCGGCATAACTACCATCTTCAACAGATTCACTCTTCCCACAACAGAGAGGTGTAACTTTGCCCAGGCCTTAACCTTCTGTTTGATCCTGTCCAACAACGGAACAAGATTTAGACTCTCATAATAAGCTTATTGGATATTTTTATGCCCAAATATTGAAGGGACGTTGCAACCGGCACACCTACCACACTGCAGGGGCTTGAGTCCAATGGGAGGAGCGCAGACTTCTCCCAGTTAATAACCAGACCCGAGACCTTCCCAAATACCCCAAGAAGTGTCATCGTGTTTTGTAATGATCTGTCCGCGTCCGCTAAAAATAACAGGTCATCCGCATATAGTGCTACCTTCTCCTCATGCTCCCCATACCGGAATCCCTCTATGCCAGCATCCAATCTTACCCTGGAAGCCAATGGCTCCACCGCGAGAGCAAACAGCAGCGGGGATAAAGGACATCCCTGCCTTGTTCCTCTATGAAGTGAAAAAGGATTAGACAACTGACCATTAGCCCTCAGCCGAGCGCTCGGCTCCGAGTACAAGAGCTTGACCCAGCCAATAAAGCCCGGGCCAAAGCCCATACAGTGAAGCGTCGCCCATAGATAGTCCCACTCCACACTATCAAATGCCTTAGCGGCGTCTAGGGACAGAACCACCCTCTTCCCGGCATTATCAGGCCTCACCGGCATATTCAGATATAATCTCCTAATATTCATAGCCGTCGATTTGTTGGGCATAAACCCCGTCTGATCGGGGTGTATTAACACAGCAACTACCTTTGAGAGTCGAATGGCCAGGACCTTCGCTAAAAGTTTAATGTCTAGCGTCAACAGGGAGATGGGCCTATACGACGCGGGCAGAGTTGGGTCCTTATCCTTTTTCAACAGCACGGCAATGACAGCTTCTCGCATAGACGGTGGGAGAACACCCCGTTCCAAGCTATCATTAAACACTGTCAATAGAGCAGGGAGCAACACCGTCCTATACCGTTTGTATACCTCAGCTGGCAACCCATCTACCCCAGGTGCCTTACCATTGGACATGGTTCCCAGAGCCTCCTCCAACTCGTCCAGACTTAGAGGTCTATCTAGAGAGCGTCTGTCCTCAGGAGTCAACCTTGGGAGATTGGCAGCCTCCAAAAAGGAAACAACATCCTCTGTCGGGGCCCTAGCATGTGAGGAATACAAGTCAGCATAAAAAGTCTCTAGAATTTTTAAAATCCCCGGTGCGTCAGTGAGCAGTCGCCCATTCACATCCTGAAGACCCGCTATAGCCGCAGACCCTCTCTGTGCCGACGTCACGACAGAAAGCAAATGCCCCACACTTTCCGCACTCTCAAAATATTGAGTAGATTGAAACAGCCGTTTTTGCGCCGCCGCCTCTAATGTCTGTTTGGTCACCTTTGACTGCGCCTCCCCCAATCGCTTCCGAGTGGCAGGTGTGCTCTGTGTTGCAAGGGCCCTTTCCGCATCCTCCAGTTCCCTGAATACAAGTTGTGATTTTGCCCTGGAGGCGGTCTTTATTTTAGAAATCTCTCGTATGTACATTCCCCTTAAGTACGCCTTTAAGGCCTCCCAGACGATCCCACTAGAAGCCGAGCCTCTATTAAAATTAAGATATTCCTGCAACTCAGGGATAAAGCCGTCATTCTTATCGATTAGCTGCAGCCAAAACGGGTTAAGGCGCCAGAGAGGTCTATCATTCTTCCCGTTCCCGCCCCCCCCAAGCATGACTGAAACAGGCGAATGATCAGATACCGTACGCGCCAAATATTTAACCTCTAAAGTTTTACCCAGCATAAGATCATCACCCAGGGCCAGATCGATGCGAGACAGGGAGGAGTGAGTAGAGGAGAAGCACGAGAATTGACGGACGCCAGGGTTACGGCATCTCCACAAGTCAGTCAAAGCTATCTCCCGCACGAGAACCCCAAATGGCGTAAGATTACCTCACAGCCTCAGAGGCTCATGACTACCCCTATCCCAATGTGAATCCAGAATATTATTAAAATCTCCCACCACCATATGCGGAACCCCCGGAAAATCTCTCAGAATGGCCAGAACTTTATAGATAACTCTACTGCTATAAGGCGGAGGTATATATATAGATGTCAACACCAGTGGGGTGGAAAAGATTGTACAAGATAAAAGGACAACTTGCCCCTCTGTGTCCACCACCACCCGGTGGCACTTAAATTGAGTCCTGGAGTGAATCAATATACTAACCCCCCTAGAGTATTGGGAATGAGTAGAGTGAAAGCCCGCCTGTACCCATCTCTTATCCAGGATTCCCAGCGTCTCCTGTGTGAGATGCGTCTCCTGCAAACAAACAACCGCCGGCTTCTGGTCCGCTATGAAGGAGAATATGGCCTGTCGTTTTACCGGCGACTTCAACCCCCTGATATTCCAACTAAGTATCTTAAAATCAGCCATTATCGTACCATAGCATATTGCCTACCATCTCCCCCCCGGCGTACCATAGCCAATATTGAAATATACAAGTATGCCAAAGGACATTTTGAACCCAATCCCTCCCCCCTCCCCCCAAAGAACACTCTCCAACAATTCCTTGGGCTGAACCAAGGGTGCAACAAGTAAGGGTACTGTCGAACCCTTCCACCCCATTCAGCAGGCGCTTCAATTCCTTTTCACTACCCGCATTTGACAGGATATAACCCCACAGCACTTTGCATTTTCCCTTATCCGTACTCAGACTAAGGCCCCATAAGGACCACAAATTCTTAAAAAAACAGCATATAACAGAGTAATAAAAGAATAAATAGAAATATAACTTCTTAGGCAGTCCATTGCATCAGGACCGCAGACTTCAACCGCATGACTCCATAACAACTAAGCAGGTCAAGAAACCATCAGCCACATTCCTGCTCCTTCCTCTCCTTCCTCAATTGTCGCTCGTTAAGGTCCAACCAGTCCACGGCTTCCCTGGGGTCCAGAAAAAAGTGGCTTTTATTCCAGGCCTCAACACGCAATTTAGCCGGGAAAAACATGGAGTACTTGACGCCACAGGCTCTCAGACGCTTCTTGATGTCTGTGAACTTCGCTCTCATCTTCTGAACTTCCGGCGAAAAGTCCGGGTAAAAGGAGACTCTGGATCCCTCCATTGTAGGGTCAGGGTGTTCTCTCGAGTATCTAAGGATAACGTCTCTGTCCCTGTAATGGAGGATTTTAGCCAGCACAGGTCTTGGTGGATGACCAGGGAGGGGGGGCCGAGTCGGGACTCTGTGTGCTCTTTCCACTGCATACAGGTGCGTTAGATTGTCCACACCTACTGTTTCTTTAAGCCATGTTTCAATGAAGGCAGTAGGGTTCTTTCCCTCACAGCGCTCTGGCATGCCCACAATACGAACATTATTCCGTCTGGATCTATTTTCAAGGTCATCAGTTTTAGCCCAGACAGCTGCCATATCCTTCTTGAGCTCTGTACAATGCTGTCCTGCGTCAGAGGCCGAATTCTCCACAGCACCCATACGTTTTTCCAGCTGGCCTGTTCTGTCTCTAACACTGTGCAGGTCATGTCGCACAGTCTGCATGGACTCCTGCAAAAAGCCCAGTTGTGTCAGGACATGCGAGATCGCAGTCCCACAGTGCACCACTGCCAGCATTACATCTTTGTTGGTGGGCTCGTCTGGAACTTGTAATTGCAAGGCTGTGAGGTGCTGTTTATTTCTTTCCACCAGATCACTCCAGCTAGGCTCAGCTCCCTTCCCCCCCTGCACTCTAGCATGGGCAGCCTCCTCCTCCTCCTCCCCCATTCCCAGGCTCATGTCCTCTGCCACAGTCTCCTGGTCCATATCAGAGTCCTGGAGAGACTCCTGTTCTGCCTCAGCCGTGCGGGCAAAGCGCTGCAGCCTGGCCGCCACTGCCCTGTTCCTAGCCGCGCTGTCTTCTGCGGCCTCCTCTAAGGCGCGCGCTGTGGCGGCGCCATCTTGGCTCCCCGCTCCGGCCTCTCCTGCCACCCTTCTCTGACCTCTTTTCCCCATATCCTGGGGTGAAGCAGCGATCTCCGGTGCCCCGCGGTGTCTACCGACTCCGGTGCAGCCTCCAGGGGTTATACTAGCCGTGCTGTGGGGACGAAACGGCTGAATGAAGCAGGTATATGCGGGAGCTCAGCAGGAACACGTCCTCCTCACATGCCGCTCAGGCCACGCCCCGCTTTTTTGCAAGTTTAGTTGCAGATGTAACAATTTTCATGTGAGGTGTCCTGCAAGTTACATTAGATTAGCTCTTATTCCATCTGTACATCAGAATATTGCAGTGTCTAAAATCTCTACAAAGAGAGAGGTGTACTAGCACAAAAAATCAGTCAGCTTCCACAGCAATTCACTTTCTACAAGTATGAATTAAATACTATCCAAACGTGGGAAGAAGTTGGTCTACGAGAATCACATTTACGTATTTTCCAAACGAACGGCTGACGATGTCCATTCCATCTGGGTGTGTGAAAACCGGTCGATTTTCAAGGGACGTGTCTGGACCAATGAAGCATCTGGTAAAGTGGTGACAATAACCAATCCCCACAACCACGCAGCACAAGCAGCAAGACCTCAAGCAATCCGACTTGTCAATGAGGCGGTCACCAGGGCAAGGACAACACAGGAGACACCACAACAGATTCTGTTGTAGCACATCTCCCAAAGAAAGCATCACTGAAGAGAACAAAACGATTATCAAGGCAACTTGGCAATATTCCAAGGTTACCCCAAACCCTTGATCAACTTGTTATTCCCCAGGAGTTCCAGGGGATCAATATTGATGGTATCCAGCAGCAGTTCCTTCTGCATGACTCTGGTAAGCATTTAACTTTTCTATTATGCAGAATTATTGCAAAGTTTATGTTACACAAATGTGAAAAATTGACTGATGAATTGGGCAGGAGTGACATTATGTCAGTGAGCGGCCAGGAGACATTCGGCCTCACTGCTGCGGATTTCATCATGCTTCATGGATCAGTGATCCAGGCAAGATGAAAAGACAGCCGGAAGCAGGAGAAGACGTCACGGGGAACCGCTACACTGCACTCCGGGACCCAAGGAGCTGCAGCTGCGACAGGTAAGTATGTCAGTTTTTTTGTGTTCTAGGGTGAGATTACTCCTTTAAGGCCAGGCAGAAGAGACACCAGGTGAGCTGCTGAAAAGGTTGCCACAGGAATCCCCAGCAATTGGGGTCTTGTATATTTTAACCCCAGGTATATTCAGCCCTAGATGTTTTGTTCCCTGCATGTTGACCCCAAAAGCCGAGGGTGAAACATCTGGGGTCAAAATGCTAGAGGCGAAACATCATGGTGACACATCCAGGGACAAAATGCTGTAGGTAAAACATCCGGGGGCGAAATGTGCGGGGGTGAATCTTCCTGGGGCAAAATGTGCGAGGGCGAAATGTACCTGGGGGCAAACTTAACCTGGGCTACCATAACACCTCAGCAGTGCCACAGGCTAATCGCCTCCATGCAACACCGCATTGATGCAGTAACTGATGCAAAAGGAGCCCCGACATGTATTTCAGTAGGCCAACATTTCGGATTTTAAAATAATTTTTCAAGCTGGTGTTATAAAGTATTCTAATTTACTAAGATAAAGACTTTTGGGTTTTCATTGGCTGAAATAAACACTTGAAATAGATCACTCTGTTTGTAATGACTCTATATGATATATGAGCTTCACTTTTTGTATTAAAGAACTGAAATTAACTTTTTGATGATATTCTAATTTTGTGAGAAGCACCTGTATATTATATATACGTATTTTTCGGATTATAAGACGCACTTTTGTTCCCCAAATTTTGGGAGAAAGTGGGGGGTGCGTCTTATAATCCGAATGTGTGCTGTAGAGGAGGGGGGCAGCTCTGGATTGGTGTCAGGGGGGGCTGGGGTGGGCTGGCTGCAGGCTGCAGAGACAGCGGGTGGTCAGTGCTCCCGTTCATTAGGCTCATGTAATATTCACTGCACCCGCTGTCCATCTCCTCGGTGCTGAAGCCGCACCGAGCTGCTGGACAGGGGAGCAGCACTATAGTCACCTTTCTGATGATGGTTCCGTGCTCCCAGCTCCCCCCTGGCTCTTCCTGTGTCTGTGCCAATAGGACCTGCGGTCATGTGACTCCCAGTGTGCAGCACTGTGGTCATGTGATGAAAGGTCCTGAGGCTACAATGAAATGCCTGTATGAGCAGCTCCTGGATGTCAGCACAGACACAGGAAGAGCCGTGGGGGAGCTGGGAGCACGGAGCCACCATCGGAAGGTGAGTTAAGTGTTTGTTATTTTATCATGTGCGTGCCAGCAGGGGGGAATATAGGTACGGGGGTGGCCATGTTCATGCCAGCAGGGGGGAATATAGGGACAGGGGGGCTGTGTGCATGCCAGCAGGGGGGAATATAGGGACGGGGGGCGTGTCCATGCCAGCAGGGGAGAATATAGGGACGGGGGGGCCGTGTCTATGCCAGCAGGGGGGAATAGAGGGACAGGGGGGCGTGTGCATGCCAGCAGGGGGGGATTTAGGGACGGGGGGCCGTGTGCATGAAATATAGGCGTCTTATAGATGCCTCTCCATTACTAACCTCAGGGCTTGATGTCACCTGACGAAACAAGATTGACATCAAACCACCCCAACCATCACCCCACTTTCCACCACTACAGGGCAAGTGGGAAGAGTGAGGCTAAGCGCTAGATTTGTCGCATCTTATAGATGTGCCTTTTCTGGGGCAGCTGAGAGCTGATGTTTTTAGCCTGGGGGGGCCCAATATTGATGGCCCCTTCCTAGGCTTTTAAAATCATCCCAAAACTGTCTGCCTAGCCTTTACTGGTTAGATTTTGGACCCTATGTCAATTTTTTTCTGGGATCCCCCTGTAAACTAGCCAAAAGCATATAGCTGTGAGCTGATATTAATAGCCTGGGAACCTTTATAGCTATTGGCTCCTTCCCAGAATATTAACATTAGCCTTCAGCTGTCGGCTTTCCCTCTGCTGGTTATGAAAATTATGCGGGAGCACATGCAATTTTATTCTTTAAATTAAGAGTTGCTATTTGGTTACAGCCTATGTAGGTTCATTCTGTTAACACTCCCACATAGACTGGTGACAATGTGTGTGTGTGTTTGTGTGTGTCTTTACTTATTGGCTAAGTAATGAGGGTGTCGGGCTGACACCAAACCCCAATCCCATTACTCTGATGCTACTGCATCAGAATGAAAAAGGTGGTGTTTGAACCAAGAAATTACATCACAAAACTTTTCTTAGTATCTTTATTTGGCTCAAAAAAGCCTTCACTGCTGTACAAAAACACATGCAAAACTGCACCAAAAAGTGCATTTTTTGCTGCCAAGAGATGCAGAAACCTTGCAGAAATTCTTGCAAGCAAATACTCAACATGCGCACATAGTCTAAACCATATTTTGACACAGATATGTTTCATGTTCACATATTTTAATACAATAAAAATTGTGGAATTTTTGCCAGAAAACTGCAACAGGTAAAGAATGCAAAGTACTGTTAATTACTGCAGCATAACCTTAAATTCACATTTTTTTTTTTAAATAGTGAAAAATTATGAATAATTTTCTAAAACTCCACTCATTCATTCTACTGTACAAGGGCAAAATCTACAGAGAATGTCTACGACAACCGAGTCCTGCACCAGGATGAGTCCGAGGTATTCCTCTGGATGAGACCGATAGGACATGGACGTCTCCCCTTTCCTACATTCTGACATCTGATTGGCATTGTTCTCAGTGTTTTAGGACTATACTTGGTGTAACTGAAGATGCAGCCTTTCTCAGTAAATAGCTGGGATGTTTACTTGATGAGAAGTGCAGGAGTGTGTCGCAGTGAAGAAAACATTTTATGTGAGGAAGGAAACTGTGGTTACGAGAGGTCGTTAAATTACTAACAGATCAAGACATAATTATACTAATCAAGTCCTGCAAAAGAACGGCTTTCACATACAACCCCCACACTTACTAAAATGAATAGTGAAACCTCTTGAAAAGTGGTTAACTAGGGGGTGGTCTTCTCAAAGAATATTCACTATGCTAATACACGGTGGAACTGAAAACCTTCCACAGGAAACCTGGTCTGAACAAGGAAGTGGTCTCCTCAGAGTGACGGACATCTGGAGAGGGTTCATGATATTTGAATTAAACCATTTTACACAAAAAAAAACAACAAAGGGGAATGATGAATTGGGAGGGATATACTCTACTTATACAGAACGGGAGAACCCCATATTAAATCCCACTCTAGAAAGCCATAAAGATTATTTAAGTTGATTAAAATACATACAGAGTATTGATAAAAATGTCCCTAACCTGCCTTTTATTCATAAACTGTAAGGAAGCCTTCATACTGCATGCTTCAATAGACGGCACCTCGGGCCTCATTATTATTTGGTAGAATAGGACATAAACTAATTGCACAACGCAATGGGGACTTGTGCACTTTATGTCCTATTATACCAAATAATAA
The DNA here is from genome assembly GCF_039654945.1 of Dendrobates tinctorius. Classification (NCBI taxonomy): domain Eukaryota; kingdom Metazoa; phylum Chordata; class Amphibia; order Anura; family Dendrobatidae; genus Dendrobates; species Dendrobates tinctorius. The sequence continues at coordinate 63,331,567 of NW_027361671.1, read as the reverse complement.
AAAACAATAGAAGTAGGTAACAAAAAGAGCAACAAAAAGTGTACCACAGCATTTCTGGAGTTTAGCTAAAGCATATACGTCAGTGGTATAAGTAAGGAAACGGTACACACAGGTCCATCTCACTAACAAAATATTATTCTCTGTATCCAAGCCCTAAGCAATGGATTATATCAACATGGATGTGTGTGTCCTCTGCAGGCAATCACTGGCTGCATCGGACACTATGGTCATCATCACGAATCCAAACATCATCTAAAAAGGACAGGATAGGATATAAAGACTGACAAAACTGAAGCAGATCAGGGGATGAATAAGGTAAGTGTTACACAGTCTGTTATTTTATACCATTCAGAGGTTTTGGTAAAAAATAATTTAAATTGCTGAACATTCTCCTAAAGCTAAGTTTTCATGAACAGTTTGTAGCAAGCTTTTTTTAGATGCATATTTAAAAAAAAAAAATGCAATCAACCCGTTTTACTTAATGGCAAAGTAAGCTTTTTTTGTGTACTTTTATGTCTCAGGATATCGTCCCAGTTTATTGAGATCAACTCTCAACCATTGAAAATTTGCCTTCCTGAAGTTTAGTGTCCTTGTAACCCCTCTACTACACATCTTATTATAGGACACATGAAAACTTATTATTTTCTGATCACTATTACCCAAGTGACCCCCAACCCTTATATTCTATATGTGGTCTGGCCTGTTGGTTAATATTAGGTCTAGCAGTGCCCCCCCTCTTGTCGGGTCATGAACCAGTTGTGAAAGGTAATTGTCTCTCATAGTTGTCAAAAACCTATTACCTTTGCTGGAACTGCAGGTTTCTGTTCCCCAATGTATTTCAGGGTAGTTGAAGTCCCCATAATAATGACTTCTCCTTGAGTCGCTGCTTCATCTATTTGCTTTATGAGGATATTCTCTGTGGCTTCCATTATTTTTGGAGACTTAGAACAAACCCCTATCAATAGATTATTATTTTTCCCCTCCCCTTATCTCCACCCACAGGGACTCTACATTTTCATTAGATTCGCATATATCATCATGCCAGATGGGTTTTAAGGATGATTTTACATATAAACACCACCACCCCCTCGCTTATTTGTGCGGTAGATTCTGAACAGACTATAGCCCTGTAAATTAACAGCCCAGTCATGGCTCTCGTCCAACCATGTCTCAGAAATCCCCACCATGTCACAATTATGTTCCAACAAAACAAATTCTAATTCCGTCATTTTGTTGGCGAGGCTTCTGGCATTAGTTTACACTTTATGTATCTCTCTGTACCTCTAGTCTTTCTTAAAATATTAATTGTTCTAACCTCGCCACCCCCAATTTCATTATTTGTGCCCAGATCACTATCTGCACTATATTCCCCTCCTATAAAATGAATACCCCCCCATCCCTAGTTTAAACACTCCTCAAACCTTCTAGCCATTTTCTCCCCCAGCAGAGCTGCACCCTCCCCATTGAGGTGCAGTCCGTTCCTAGCGTAGAACCTGTAGCCAACTTTTAAGTCGGCCCAGTTCTCCAGTAACCCAAACCCCACCTTCCTACACCAATTTCTGAGACATTTATTTATCTCCCTAATCTTCTGTTATCTCTCTGGCTTTGCACAGGCAGTATTTCAGAGAATACCACCTTGGAGGTCACTTACTTTAAGCTTGCAGCCTAAATCAATGAAATCATCTTTAAGGACCTTCCACCTACCTCTTTGTCATTTGTGCCAATGTGCACCATGACCGATGGATCCTCACCAGACCCTCCCAATAATCTGTCAACCCGATCAGCAATGTGTCGGACTCGAGCACCAGGTAGGCAGCACACTGTTCAACGAACCGTGACTGTGTGATAGATTGCCCTGTTCCCCTAATAATTGAGTCCTCCACTACCAGCAGCTGTCTGGCCTGCCCTGCTCTCCTATTTTCCCCTTACTGGAGAAGACACCTCAGGCTTTCAGACGACATGCCTTGCTGCAGCAGTGCTAACCCTGTACTGACCACACCCCTCAGCTAACAACTAAGCAAATTTATTGGGGTGTGCCAGATCAGGGCTAGCTTTCCTGACACTTTTCCCTCTACCCCGCCTTCTAACTGTCACCCAGCTAACTGCCTCTCTGTCCTGCAGTGTAGAAGAGGGGTTACAAGGACATTAAACTTCAGGGAGGCAAATTTTCAATGGTTGAGAGATGATCTTGGTACAATAAACTGGGATGATATCCTGAGACATAAAAGTACACAAAAAAGGGAGACTTATGAATGGGTCACCGAGGAGGAGAGCGCAATAGGCTATGCCACCAGAACACCAGAGAGGTTGGTCGCTCAGCGGATTGCAGACCCCTGATCTTAACACCACAACTAGCAGAAGCCGTGGAGTGTTCCTACGTTGCCCTAGACGCTTTGTCACAGCCGGAGGACTAACTAAGCCTAAAGACAGAAGGGTGAAATCTAAACTGCCCCGGAGCAGATCCCCAAAGGAATAGACAGCCCCCAAACATATATTGTCGGTGAGACAAGATGAAGCACAAACACAGACAGAAAATAGACTGAGCAAATGATGGGGCTCACACTGACTAGATAGGACAGGACAGAAAAGGCACTGTCTGCAATCACGCAAAAACCCTAACAATTCCAACACAACTGAAGTACAAAAATACTGAGGTTTGCACAAACCTCCCCCCCACTATATCAGCACTCAGGTGTGAACTGGCAGCTAGCAACAGGCTAATACAGCAGGGGACTGAGCAAACAAAGAAAAGATACAAAAATACAGGGCAGGAGCCAGCAGCCCCTGGGGGAGCAAGCTGATCCCTGACAGCAAGGCAAAATCAGATGCAAAGGGTTTAGCAAATGACATTTAGCTGAAAAATGCAGGATCAGGCAGGAGACAGAAATCCTCAATAAGCAAAGAAAGGAGTATCACCGGCAGCCACTGAGAGAAGTCTGCTTGCTTATGTAGTCCCAGTCACTACCCTCACTCCTCCAATTATCTTCTGCAGCTGTTGGGTTAACATCTTATTGACCAGTTCCACTACCAGCAGTATCCACCAGAGGGAGCCTTGCCTCAAAAGTCGGACTAAGAGAGTTCACAACAGGAGACGTTTATTGGCATCCTGATTAGGACTTGTGCATAATATATACCGTATGGGGATAAACATGCTAGAAGTAGGAGGAAATCACTATGGCAAAATAGAGCTGTAAGGGGCGCAAGAAGTGACAAAAATAAAGCATTTAGAGAATTAAAACAAGTAGGTAGTGATGAGGCATTAAATAAATACAGATAATTAAATAAATTCTGTAAAAAGCAAATCAAGGCAGCAAAGATTGAGACAGAGACTTATTGCCAGAGAAAGTAAAAATAATCCCAATATTGTTTAACTACATAAATAATAAGAAACTAAAAAATTATAGTGTTGGTCCCCTTAAAAATAGTCTGGGTGAAATGGTGGATGAGGAAAAAGCCAATATGCTAAATGACTTTTTTATTTCCAACAGTATTTACAGAAGAAAATCCCATGATGGATAACATGATCAGTGATAAAAAAAAAAGGTCCCCATTAAATGTCACCTGCTTAACCCAGCAGGAAGTACGGCGGCCTCTAAGAATCACTAAAATTGACAAATCCCCGGGCCCGGATGGGGTACACCCCCAAGTACTGCAGGAATTAAGTATAGTCATTGATATACCATTATTTTTAATCTTTAAAGATTCCATAATAACAGGGTCTGTACCACAGGACTGGCATATAGCAAATGTGGTGCTAATATTCAAAAAAGGACAAAAACTGAACATGGAAATTACAGGCCAGTAAGCTTAACCTCTACTGTGGGTAAAATCCTGGAGGGTTTTAAGAGATACTATACTGGAGTATCTGAAGAATACACGGGTATTACATACCTGGTAATGTGTTTTTTCATGACACATGACGGCACCACGAGAGAGGGGATCCGCCCAGCGAGGACAGGAAACCTTCAAGATAAAAGGGGCGGCTCCTCTCTCCGCATCAGTTGTTTTACAGAGCACGAGAGGAACTCCGCAGGTTAGTGGACACATAAATACATATTTTATACTGCTAAATTTCCAACACCAAGGGAGTGTATAATACTAACAAAACACCCAACTAATGACGTGATCAAATAGGGTGGGAATATAAGGGTGCCGTCATGTGTCATGAAAAAACACATTACCAGGTATGTAATACCCGTGTTTTTCCATTCTACATGACGGCACCACGAGAGAGTTACAGAGATTTGTATTCTCTTTAGGGGGGGATCACTGCCTGTAACACTCTTCTCCCAAATGTGAGATCAGAGGCAGCAGATAGGTCTAATCTGTAATGTCTGAAAAAGGTAGATGGAGAGGACCAAGTGGCCGCCTTACAGATTTGGTCGATGGAGACGTCAGCTCTCTCCACCCAGGACGTTGCCATGGCCCTCGTGGAGTGGGCTTTTAGGCCCTCTGGAACAGCCCTGCCTGCACTACTATATGCTAACATGATGGCATCTCTCACCCATCTAGCTATAGTCTGCTTAGAGGCTTTAAGGCCTTTTCTTGCCCCCTGGTATGAGACAAATAAGGCCCTCTGTTTTCTCCAAGGTCTTGTCATGTCTAAATACTGTAGGATACATCTCCTAACGTCTAAGCAATGAAGTCTCTCCTCCTTCTGTTTACCGGGGTTAGGACAAAAAGATGGTAGGACTATCTCCTCAGCCCTGTGGAATTTCGACACTACCTTAGGGAGGTATGCTGGGTCTAATTTTAACACAACTCTATTGTCCATGACCTGAGTGTATTGCGGGTCTGCTGATAGTGCGTGTAAGTCCCAAACCGTACGGGCCGATGTGAGTGCCACTAATAAAGCTGTCTTTAAAGTTAACACTTTATCTGATGTTGCGTTTAGTGGTTCAAATGGACTTTCTGTCAGAGATGATAGAACTAAATTTAGATCCCAGGGAGGAGGCATAGGAGACGGGACAGAGTCAGCTCTAGTACAGGCCCGGATAAATCTGGCCACCCATCTATTGTTTGCCAGGTCATAGTTGAATAAGTCTGCCAGGGCTGAAACGTGAACTTTGAGGGTGCTGACAGCTAACCCCAACTCTAAGCCCTTCTGCAGAAACTCCAGTACTGCCCCTATCAGTACTTCTCCCTCCTGTATCGGGCCTGAGGTAGATAAAAATTTTCTCCATATCCTTCCATAAATTTTTGTAGTCACTGGTTTTCTGCTACTGAGTAAGGTGGATATTAACCCCGCTGAGAAACCTTTTTTCTCTAACAGTGACCTTTCAAATTCCAGGCTGTCAAATACAGCCTGGACTTCGGAGGGTAACTGAAGGGACCCTGTGTTAGCAGGTCGTGGTCCTCTGGGAGCACCCATGGGTCCGCCACCGACATCACTCTCAGCCAGTAGAACCACGGTCTTTTCGGCCAAAAGGGAGCTATCATAATTACTCTGGCTTGGTCCTCCCTGATCTTCCTCAGAACTGCTGGAATGAGGCACACTGGAGGGAAGGCATACATGAGACCTGGTGTCCACTTTATCCTGAAGGCGTCTACTGCCAACGGCCAGTCTGCTGGACTTAGGGAGCAGAATTTTTGTACCTTCTTGTTGGTTTTTGAGGCGAAGAGATCTATGATGGGTTTCCCCCACATATGCACAATCCGTTGAAAAATGGACTCTCTTAGGCGCCATTCTCCTTGCCTCAGGTGGTTCCTGCTCAGAAAGTCTGCCTTCAGGTTGTCTACGCCTCGAATATGCAGGGCCGATGATGAAAAGAACTGGTGTTCTGCTAGATTCATGATCCTTTTTGCTATTCGCATCAGGGACCGAGAACGGGTGCCCCCCTGGTGGTTCACATATGCGACTGCTGTACGGTTGTCTGATAGGACTCTCACATGATGTCCTCTTAGGTGTGTCAACAATCCCTCCAGCGCTCTTTCGATGGCTAGTAGCTCCCACTCGTTTGAGGATAATTTCTTTCCTCCTGGAGCCAGGGATCCTGGAGCCACCGTGTGTCTAGATGGGCTCCCCAGCCCCATGGACTGGTGTCCGTTGTGACTACTCTGGAGGCTGTGTATGTCCAGGGCACTCCTCTTGGAGAGGACTCTATCTGTAACCACCACTTGAGTGACTGGAGTACAGGGTCCGGGAGGGTGAGCTTCTGCTCTAACTGCCCCTAAAGCCTCAGGTCGTTTTGTAGAACACACCACTGAAGTTCTCTTGTGTGAAACTGTGCCCATTTTACTGCTGGTATGCAGGAAGTTAGGGACCCCAACACTGACATGGCCCTTCTCAGAGTTTTTTTTTTTTTTTTTTTAATGTTGCCATGATTAGATTTTTGATCTTCTCTTTTTTCTCCTCTGGGAGGCGACACTCCTGTACCACCGAGTCCAATGTTAGGCCCAAAAAATTTTGGATCATTGCTGGTACCAGTTTAGATTTTTTGAGGTTCAGTTGCCAACCCAGGGTCTGTAGTGTCTCCAACACTATTTTGACTTGTTCTTGACAGTGAGAGAAATTTCTTCCCACTATCAAGAAGTCGTCCAGATATGGTATCACCAGAGTGTCTTTTTCCCTGAGATGGGCTGTGACCTCTGCAATTAATTTTGTGAAGACTCGGGGAGCTATCGCTACACCAAAGGGAAGAGCCCTGTATTGAAAGTGACGCCACTGAGACCTTATCTGAACCGCCACTCTGAGATATTTGCGGTCTTGTTGCCGGATCGTGACATGATAGTAAGCATCCTTGAGATCCAGGACTGCCATGTAGCACTGAGGATAAAGGAGCTTCACCACTGACCTTATCGCTTCCATCTTGAATGATGGAACTATCAGATATTTGTTGAGGCCTTTCAAATTTATAATCGTCCTCCAGGAATTGTCTGGCTTTTTTATAAGAAATAGGGGGGAGTAAAAACCTTCCTTCTTTTTCCGGAATTTCTTCCAGGACCTGTTTTTCTAGAAGTGATAATACTTCTCCTTCCAGACTTTCTTGTTTTTCTTGAGATGACTGTACTGGAGTCTGCATGTATCTTCGTGGCGGCCAGTGGTGAAATCTTAATTCCAGACCCGACCCTACTATTTGTCGGATCCAGGTACTGGATGAGATCCTCTCCCAGGCTGGGAGGAAGTGAGAGCCTTCCCCCCACCTGAGAAGGACCGTCACTGGGAGGGTTTTTTGGTGTCTCTGGAGGGCTTGCCGAAATAGAAGCCTCTCCCACCTCTGGCTCGCTTGTCAGAATTGTTTCTGTCTCGATCCCTGTACTGCTGTCTTCTGAATTTTCGGTCCTTCTGAAAGGAGCGCCAAAAGGCCTGAAATGGCTGTTTTGGGAAATTCTTCTTTTTGTCGCCGGCTTTCTCCAACACGTCATCCAATGGCGGTCCAAACAGGAAATTTCCCTCACATGGCAGAGAGCAGAGTTTCATCTTTGCCTGAGTGTCCCCCGGCCCGCATTTGAGCATACTGCCCGGCGTCCTACATTGGTTAAGGCCGCTGACTTTGCTGCTAGCCTGGCTGAATCTCCTGAAGCCTCAGCAAGAAAAAATGCCGCTGCTCTGATGGCCAGTAATGCTTCCAGAATAGATTCCTCTCTTTGCTCTAGCTGGTCTTCCAGGTTTTCCACCCATATTTTCAGGGACCTAGCCACAAAAGTGGCCGTGATGGCGGGCCTTAGTGCCCCAGCCGAGACCTCCCAGGCCATCTTAAGACAATTGTCTGTCAGTCCAGAGGTTCTTTTAGAGAACCTAAATCCTCAAAGGGTAGGGAGGATTTCCTGGCGAGTTTTGATATCACTACATCAATTTTTGGAGCTCTATCCCAGGATGAGGATGCCTCTTCCTCAAAGGGGTACCTCCTTTTTAGGGAATTGATTATCTGGGACTTCTCTGGATTTTCCTATTCCCGTTTTATGAGTCCTTCCAGTTGTTCATTAATAGGGAAGGCTCTACGTTTTTTTCTTTTGTAGTCCACTAAACATGAGTTCCTGAGCTGTCTTTTTTGCTCGCTCATCTACCAGCTATCCGTATCCGCTGATTGTAATGCCCTCACTGATTTGCAAACCTCTGTTTGAATTAGGGATCTCAGACTGTCAGAGAATGAGGGTGTCTCTTCCGATACTGTCTTGTTAATACAATCCTGGCACAATCTTTTATTCCAGGATGCTCCTAAGGGACTATTGCATAAAGGACATTCTTTATTTTTATTTTTTTCCCCTACTCTTCTTAGGGACCTCCTATACTCCACCCCGCCAATGTATGTAAAATAGGGGAGAGAGGAGACAAGAGAGAGAAAGAGAACAGACATTAGAGTGCTGGACTTTCTCGAAGTTCACTCACCACTAGGACGCTTCACAGAACGGATACCGGATCTGGAGGCTGACTGGTCTTCTCACTGTCTCCCAAAGAGACTAGGGACCCCTCCTTTTTGCGGCGACGATCCGTCCGTGTGCTGCCCGAGTGGCTCCCACTGCTGCTGCAGCGTGTCTGGCTCTTCTCCTCTGAGCGCAACCGCCTCTCCATCGCATCCTGGTGCAGCTGCAAGTGCTCTGGCGAAGGGCTCTCCATTTTATAAACTGCTTAACTGCTGCTGTTTTGTGATGAGAGCAGTCACATCTAACCAAATAATGGTGTGGTGACGCCTGCCAGCACTTCCTGTTGCCTATAAATAGCAGCACTCTTTTTTTTTTTTTTTTTTTTTTTTTTTAAATTAATTGGTACACCTGGTTGATCCTGCACCTGCCAGCCGCTTGCACTTCCTGGTTATGCCCCCACGCCTGCGCACTATAGCTGGCCTATGCGCACACCCGGCAATCACATCCGGTGCGTGCTCTCCTCCGGTGCCCCCGCCCCCTTCGGTTGCATGCGCACTCTCTTCCAGTGCCCATGCTCCCTTCAGGCGTAAGCACGGCTGAAGCACGCACCAGGCGATGCGCGTTCCCCTGACCCGTGCACCCTTCACTTCCGGTGCGCGTCAGGGGTCACTTCCGGTATGCGCCTGGAATGCTTCCCGTGCGTACTTGCGGTCTGTTCTCGGTGTTCCGACGCCATGGACCTCCCGAGCAGCTCTCTTATAGCGCAGTTTGTCAGCCATACCTTGCACTGCCACCACTGTTTCAGTGTACCGTATCAGAGAGACCCGCTGTCGCCCGTCAAACCTGCCGACTGGTCTTACCGGGAGAAGCAACTGCACTACCACCACTGACAACGGGTACTGGATCGGAGAGCCCCGCTATCGCCCGTCATACCTGTAGTCCAGCCTTACCAGGTGAAGCATCTCCACTGCCACCACTGAAATCAGGTAATTCCTCATCAGGGCCGTTTCTGTAGTGCCTGTCTCAACAGGGAGGGTACCCACATAGCCTCCGTGGAGCTTTAATTCTGCCTTGACACCGATGTGTCTCACAGGCTGCATGGCCACTATATGTCGACAGGGAGGGAGCACGGAAAGTGGCCTCCGTGGACTTCTATGGGGCAAGTTTTGGTCATCTTGGAGGGTACACGAACCATGGTCTCCGAGGCATCATTACTTCACCTGGGCAACTGCCTCACGGGCTGTGGCCATGCACTCGCTCAGGGGGGGACATAGGAATATATGGCCCCCGAGGCGACTACCGGTATCTGGTGACGGGTGTAGAAGACCAGTGCCTGCCAGTAATCACCCGACCCAGGCCCAGGCATCCTCTTCTTTCTTCCAGAATCTTCAAGAGCTTTTCATCTTGAGGGTTCCCCATCGAGGACAGGAAACCAACTGATGCGGAGAGAGGAGCCGCCCCTTTTATCTTGAAGGTTTCCTGTCCTCGCTGGGCGGATCCCCTCTCTCGTGGTGCCGTCATGTAGAATGGAAAAAACCTCATGACCCAATATCATGGGTTTACGAGGGACTGTTCCTGTCAGACTAATCTGATGAGTTTCTACGAAGAGGTAAGTTCCGGACTGGACCAAGGAAATGCAGTGGACGTGGTGTACATGGACTTTTCAAAAGCTTTTGATACGGTGCCACACAAAAGGTTGATACATAAAATGAGAACAATGGGAGATAAAGGAAAATAATGTGTAAGTGGGTTAAGAGCTGGCTCAGGGATAGGAAGCAAAGGGTGGCTATTAATGGAGCACACTCAGACTGGGTCACGGTTAGCAGTGGGGTACCACAGGGGTCAGTGTTGTGCCCGCTTTTTAACGTATTTATTAATCACCTTGTATGGGGCATAGAGAGTAGAATTTCAATATTTGCAGATGACACTAAAGTCTGCAGGGTAATCAATACAGAGGAGGACAATTTTATATTACAGGAGGATTTATGCAAGCTAGAAGCTTGGGCTGATAAATGGCAAATCAGCTTTAATGGGGATAAATGTAAGGTCATGCACTTGGGCAGAAGAAATAAAATGTATAATTATGTGATTAATTGTAAAACACTGGGCAAAACTGTCACTGAACAATACCTGGGTATATGGGTGGACGACAAACTCACATTTAGTGGCCAGTGTCAGGCAGCTGCTGCAAAGGCAAATAAAATAATGGGATGCATTAAAAGAGGCATAAATGCTCATGAGGAGAACATAATTTTACCTCTATATAAGTCACTAGTGCGACCACACTTAGAATACTGTGTACAGTTCTGGTCTCCGGTGTATAAGAAAGACATAGCTGAACTGGAGCGGGTGCAGAGAAGAGCGACAGATGTTATTAGAGCACTGGGGGGGGGGGTCTGCAAATACCAAGACAGGTTATTACACTTGGGGTTATTTAGCTTGGAAAAACAAAGTCTTAGGCTGAGTTCACACGTTGCATTTTTTCGCGTTTACGCGGCGGTTTTAACCGCGAAAAATAAGCATTCCATGCATTCCTACGGGATTCCGCAATGCTGTGCTAATGCTGCGGTTTTTACCGCGGCGGAATCGCTTCGCGGTAAAAACCGCAGCATGCTCATTAATTTTGCGGAATCGCGGCAATCCCGCACCCATAGGAATGCATTGTTCCGCTTACTTCCCACATGTGGTTGTGCACACCATGCGGAAAGTAAGCAGAACATTTGCGGATGGTACCCACGGTCCGGAGGAGAGGAGACTGTCCTCCGGGCTTTGGGTATCATATCCCTGTAAAAAATAGAATTTAAAATAAAAAATATTGTTATTCTCACCTTCCGACGTCCCGCGCAGCCTTCCCGCCTCTCCACGCTCTCGTTCCCAGTAATCCTTTGCGAAAATGCCCGCGATGGCGTCCGTTCTCGCGGGATCGCGAAGTCTCATGGGCATTTTCGCAAAGGATTACTGGGAACGGCTGCGCGGGACGTCGGAAGGTAAGAATAACACCATTTTTTATTTTTTTTACATTTTATCTTTTACTACTGATGCTGCATAGGCGGCCTCAGTAGTAAAAAGTTGGTCACACTTGTCAAACACTCTGTTTGACGAGTGTGACCAACCTGTCAATCAGTTCTCCAAGCGATGCTACAGATCGCTTGGAAAACGCTAGCATTTTGCAAGCTAATTACGCTTGCAAAATGCTAGTTTTTCCGCGGGAAAATCGCGGGAACTTAAAATGCAATTTTCCCGCGGAATGGAATTCCGGAATTCTTGCGATAATTTCCGCGAGAGTTCCGGTACGTGTGAACTTAGCCTTAGGGGTGATCTTATTACAAAGTATAAAGACCTTTCTAATGATCTTTTTACTCTTAGACCTGTGACTGGGACAAGGGGGCATCCTCTACGTCTGGAGGAAAGAAGGTTTAATCATAATCACAGACGCGGATTCTTTACTGTAAGAGCAGTGATACTATGGAACTCTCTGCCATATGAGGATGTAATGAGTGATTCACTACTAAAATTTAAGAAGGGCCTGGATGCCTTTCTTGAAAAGTGTAATGTTACAGGCTACACATAGTAGATTCCTTGATAGGGCATTAATCCAGGGAACTAGTCCGATTGCCATGTCGGGAAGGAATTTTTTTCCCCAATGTGGAGCTTAGTGTTGCCGCATGGGTTTTTTTTTTTGCCTTCCTCTGGATCAACATGTTAGGCTATGGGTTTATCTAGATGGACTTAAAGTCTCCCTTCAACTTTAAATACTATGTTACTATACAAGTAGGGAGAGGGGGAGGGGTGAGTCAGCTCACCAGGTCTGCTGTTTAAGAATCACAATGGAGACATTGGATGAAGCCACCCAGGTCAGAGCTGCAGAAGCCACATAAGAAAGAAGAGGGGCCCGATAGGCTACATTTCCAGCTTTTGATGTTGACCTTTTCAGGACAAAACAAAACTGCACACCACATACAGACTTTTGCATTGAATCCAATAAAGTTCTCACTAGACTTAAGGACATGGGTTATACAGATTGGATATTAAATCGAGCTAATAGGATAGTCGCAAACATAGAAAGCCAAGACCTACTTGAGGATAGAAGGAACCGTGGCAAAAACAATAGAAACAACAATAATTGTATAACCTTCTCTACACAATATAGCCCACAATACGAATATAGAAGAAAAAAAAAAAAAAAAAAAGGTATTCAGCTCACCATTAGATGAATTCCTGTGGCTTTGGGTGTGGACTCCAGGATGGTGCTCGGAAAAAGCGGATGTGGTAATCAAACAAAAAAGTTCCAGCAACAAACATCCAAACCAGATTGTTGAATAGACGTTAAAACGTCATCTTTATTGCAATGCCTTTAAAAACATACTGTTAAAATTGTAGATCCAGGGATTTACAATTTTAACAGTATGTTTTTAAAGGCATTGCAATAAAGATGAATTTTTAATGTCTATTCAACAATCTGATTTGGATGTTTGTTGCTGGAACTTTTTTGTTTGAAGCCCACAATACGACTATTGTTTCTATATATAAAAAAAAGGATTTGCCTATTTTGAACCAAGACTCTAAAATGGCCAGTATTATTAGCAGAACAAATATACAATAAGAAACAAAAAAAAGCTCCCACTTTAGGCTCTACGTTATCTCCTAGCCTTTTTATCAAAGTTCTAAAACAACAATCAAACACTTGGTTTACCTTAAATGGTTTTTACAAGTCCGGCCACTCCAAGTGTGTCTCGTCAAAACATCCAGAAATGCACTTTTTTCCCCCATATGTTACGGGTCAGAGTTTTAATAAACTGCAATACCGCTGGAGTTATCTAATTGAAGGCACAAGTCAGATGCGGAAAATCCAGCAGCCAATATATCTGCGGATTCCAGGCATTTTCTGCAAACACACAAGGGGGATATATCTTCTTTGAAATATGCAGGCATAGAAAGGGTCTGTAGACCAACTAGGGGTGTTAACTTGAAAAGGAAAATCCTGAACAAAGAATAATTCTAGATTTTCAAGTTAAACACCAGGACTAAATGTGAGACGGGATCTTATCCTTCAATATATGAGATTGAATGCACATTTCTTCTTTCTTTTTATAGTTTCTAACAGTTCTACATGTATATGTTTCAACAGATAGACTAATTCTATGCGTGTTTTTTTTTTCTCCATTGGCTGATGAACAACATGTGGCTAACAGTATTTAATGGTGGTTCCAGCTAGACCATAAGCAAGACTCTTTAGCCGAAACGCGTAGGTTTAGTGTGTGATATGAGGTTGCTTTTAGGCTGGGTTCACACGTAGCGGAACGCTCGCGGAAATTAACGCGAGAATTCCGGAATTCCATTCCGCGGGAAAATCACATTTTAAATTCCCGCGATTTTCCTGCGTAAAAACTAGCATTTTGCAAGCGTAATTAGCTTGCAGAATTGCTAGCGTTTTCCAAGCGATCTGTAGCATCGCTTGGAGAACTGATTGACAGGTTGATCACACTCGTCAAACATAGTGTTTGACGAGTGTGACCAACTTTTTACTATTGAGGCCGCCTATGCAGCATCAGTAGTAAAAGATAGAATGTAAAAAGTAATAATAAAAAAAAATATTGTTATTCTCGCCTTCCGGCCTCCTGCGCAGCCTTTCCGCCTCTCTCCACGCTCCCGGTCCCAGTAATCCTTTGCGACAATTACCGCGATGACGTCAGTTCTCGCGGGATCGCGATGTCTCGCGGTCATTCGCGATGACGTGGCGCGAATGACCGCGAGACTTCGCGATCCCGCGAGAACGGATGTCATCGCTCGCAAAGGATTACTGGGACCGGGAGCATGGAGAGAGGCGGGAAGGCTGCGCAGGACACCGGAAGGTGAGAATAACAATATTTTTTATTTTAAATTCTATTTTTTACAGGGATATGGTACCCACAGCCCGGCGGACAGTCTCCTCTCCTCCGGACCGTGGGTACCATCCGCAAATGTTCTGCTTACTTTTCGCATGGTGTGCACAGCCACATGAGGAAAGTAAGCAGAACAATGCATTCCTATGGGTGCGGGATCGCCGCGATTCCGCAAAATTAATGAGCATGCTGCGTTTTTTACCGCGAAGTGATTCCGCCGCAGTAAAAACCGCAGCATTAGCACAGCATTGCAGAATCCCATAGGAATGAATGGGATGCTTATTTTTTGCGATTTCGCGGCAAAATCGCGCAGTTAAAACCGCCGCGGAAACGCGAAAATACCGCCACGTGTGAACTCAGCCTTATACTTACCCTCCATAATCGCTGGAGGATTCTTCTTTCTTACTTTGCGTAATGGGTGCATAAAATGTCATCAAAAACTCACCAGAAGCTCATCCTGGGAATGTAGCCTATAAATTAATTTTTCACAAGTTTACAATGTAAATAACAATGCAAAACATCCTGCAATTTATATTCTAAATTGGTTTTGTCATTTTGACCTATGTGCTGGCCCATAAAGTGCATCAATATTAAAACATAGGCTTTCGAGGTAAAAAAAAAAAAAAAAAAAAATAAAAAAAAAAAAATCTACAAGACACAAGAAAGCAAGGTCACAGGAAGGAAAGTACAAATAGAAGATGGATCTTGGCTATTAGGTTGCACTATTTATGAACTATTGGCTTCTCAAGTCCTTTGGGTAATTCTCAACAACATTTAGAAATCTATAAAACATGGCTGGTACCTCTCCAAGACATCTCGACCTTCCAAGAGTTCTAGAAACAACAACACAGTTTATTTTTCACTGCTGCACAAAATCACTATTTGAATCAAGTAAAACAAAATAAATGCAGGTTCTCATTTACATTTTGTTTGTTTTACTTGAGTAATCATTTAAAATAAATAAAGCAATAGTAACCCCCAATAAAGGATTCTTATCTCACATTGATAAAGCAGAATTGTGATTTTAACACAAAATCAGACATAATATAAGAAGCAGCTAGAGCTGTAGTCCTAGTTCAGCAGGAGGAGGATTTTACAGACTGGCAGGGAATCAGATACCAGAGACACAGAAGTATAGTGCTCATTTTATCTTAAACTGTGAAAAAAGCATTTATTTTTGAGCAGGACTGGTGGATCTGTGAATATTTCACTGTTTGTTCTAGATCTTTATTTTACTACTCTACTTTTTGGGAAAAATCCTCATAAAACATAAACCGCCATGCTGCAGATATAAACACTACTAATATAGCATCTCTCATAAATATGTACACTGCGAATGTAAAATCATCCGTGCTTGATCCAGAAAAAAAACACCTGTTTTTCATCCGTATTGTGATATGTATGCGATCCAGATGTCCATATTTTGTCATCTGCATGACATGCATTTTCATACATTAATAAATACAACATTTTACGACACCAAATTCAGTTTCCAATGTTCATGAGGTTTTCAGGTTTCAGAAAACTCCTGCCCACAAACTGTGCTTTAATCACGAGTGGTGTGTGGCCGATCGCGGCCGGGTGTAAGTGCCAGGAGCGGCCAGACGGCTCCCGTCACTTTAACCCCCGGAATACTGCGATTGAACACGATTGCAGCATTCCGTGAGCAGGCAGAGGGCTGACAGCCCCTCTGCCTTTGGATCGGAGACCCCACGGCATGACGCGGGTCCTGATCGCTGCTATGGTAACCTGATGTCATCATGACGACATCCGGGTTACCAGAGCTGATAAACTTCCTGTCATGTCAGGAAGTCTCTAAGGTCGGTGTGCAGGGATTGCAGCGCCAACAGCTTCTATAGCATGCAAATGCTACTTCATCTGCTACTATAGAAGCGATCAGCCTGCAAAAAATGATTGTCCCATAGTGGTATCAAAGTGTAAAAATTAGAATGAAGTAGAGCAAATTTAAATAATTGTAAAAAATATTATAATATAATATAATATAATATATATATATATATATATATATATATATATATATATATATGCGCACACACACACATACTAGCTGAAGAGCCCGGCGCTGCCCGGGCATACATAGTAACTAACAACGGTTAGTTATAACAAATTATAATGAATATCTATCTGAGTATAGAGCCCCGCCCACTCAGCATAGCTACATTCATTATAATATCCCACATCATCCCGTCAGCCAGAGCCACCAGACTACTACCCCTAATATCCCACAACATCCCGTCAGCCAGAGCCACCGAACTACTACCCCTAATATTCCACATCATCCCGCCAGCCAGAGCCACCGGACTACTACCCCTAATATCCCCACATCATCCCGTCAGCCAGTGCCACCGGACTACTACCCCTAATATCCCACATCGTCCCGTCAGCCAGAGCCACCAGAATACTACCCCTAATATCCCACATCATCCCGTCAGCCAGAGCCACCGAACTACTACCCCTAATATTCCACATCATCCCGCCAGCCAGAGCCACCGGACTACTACCCCTAATATCCCCACATCATCCCGTCAGCCAGTGCCACCGGACTACTACCTCTAATATCCCACATCGTCCCATCAGCCAGAGCCACCGGACTACTACTCCTAATATCCCACATCGTCCCGTCAGCCAGAGCCACCGGACTACTACCACTAATATCCCACATCATCCCATCAGCCAGAGCCACCAGACTACTACCCCTAATATCCCACATCATCCCGTCAGCCTGGGATCAGAACCAGAGCGCTAAGTGGAACGGTCCTAACTTCCATACCGGGGATCCCTTTAAGGGATGCCTTGTCAAAGAACCAGAGCGCTGAGTGGATTTGCCCTGACTTCCATACCAATGATCCCTTTAATAGAAGCCTGGGGTCATAACCAGAACGCTGAGTGGAATTGCCCTAACTTCCATACCGGAGAACCTTTTAAGAGAGGCCTGGGGTCAGTAACAAAGCGCAGAGTGGATTTGCCCTAACTTCCATACATGAGATCCCTTTAAGAGAGCCTGGGGTCAGAACCAGAGCGCAGAGTGGATTTGCCCTAAATTCCATACCAATGATCCCTTTAAGAGAAACTGGGGTCAGAACCACAGAGCTGAGTGGAACGGTCCTAACTTCCATACCGGAGATCCCTTTAACAGAGGCCTGGGGTCAAAACCAAAGTGCTGGATGGATTTGCTCTGACTTCCATACCAATGATCCCTTTAAGAGGGAAGATGTGCCTATATGATGGAGGATGTGTGATGTGTATATGGGCACAGGAGGGGAGGGGGGGTCATTTCTGTCATGTGCTCTGTGCTCCTTTTTGGGGAGCAGACAATGGCTGGGAGCTTATATTTCCAGGGATGTTCGATTTCTCCCACCAGGTCAGTGTCTGCTGAGGTGTTGTCAAATGGGAAAACTTGCTCATAGCAACCAATCACAGCTCAGCTTCTTTTAACCAGCTCTGGTGAAATGAGAGATGCTTAGTGATTGGTTGCAAGGCAAACTGTTGCTCGTAGCAACCAATCATAGCTCAGCTTCTTTTGAACAGCTCTGTTGAAATGAAAGATGCTTCGTGATTGGTTGGTGATACAGACACACATGCACACACATTCAGAGATATATATATAGATATATATATATATATATATATATATATATATATATATATATATATATATTTTTTGCATCGCTTTATTCTGAGAGCTATAACTTTTTTATTTTTCCGGTGATGGAGCTGTATGGGGGCTTGTTTTTTGCGGGACAAGATGTTGTTTTCAGCGGTACCATGTTTGTTTATATCCATCTTTTTGATTGCGTGTTATTCCACTTTTTGTTTGGCGGTATGATGATAAAGCATTGTTTTTTGCCTTGTTTTTTATGGTGTTCACTAAAGGGGTTAACTAGTGGGACATTTATAGGTCATTACGGACGTGGGGATACCTACTGTGTACTTTTATTGTTTAGATTTTTTTTTTAATTCAAATATTTATTTAGTGATAGAGAATATATATATATATATATATATATATATATATATATATATATATATATATATATATATATATTCTCTATCACTAAATAAATATTTGAATTAAAAAAAAATCTAAACAATAAAAGTACACAGTAGGTATCCCCACGTCCGTAATGACCTATAAATGTCCCACTAGTTAACCCCTTTAGTGAACACCATAAAAAACAAGGCAAAAAACAATGCTTTATCATCATACCGCCAAACAAAAAGTGGAATAACACGCAATCAAAAAGATGGATATAAACAAACATGGTACCGCTGAAAACATCTTGTCCCGCAAAAAACAAGCCCCCATACAGCTCCATCACCGGAAAAATAAAAAAGTTATAGCTCTCAGAATAAAGCGATGCAAAAAATTATTTTTTCTATAAAATAGTTTTTATTGTATACAAGCACCAAAACATAAAAAAACTATATAAATGAGGTATTTCTGTAATCGTACTAACCTGAAGAATAAAACTGGCTTATCAATTTTACCACACGCGAAACGGTATATATGCCCCTCCGACAAAAGAAATTCATGAATTGCTGTTTTTTTGTTCATCCTGCCTCCCAAAAATCAGAATAAAAAGCGATCAAAAAATGTCATCTGCCCGAAAATGGTACCAATAAAAACATCAACTCGTCTCACAAAGAACAACACCTCACATGACACTGTGGGCCAAAATATGCAAAATTATAGCTCTCAAAATATGGTGATGCAAAAACTATTTTTTGCAATAAAAAGCGTCTTTTAGTGTGTGACAGCAGCCAAACAGAAAAACCCGCTATAACGCCTCTTTCACACATCCTGATATTTCCAGCACCGGAGATGTCAGTGTCCGTGTGTGTAATACTTGTATATCAGTACCACAAGGACGGGAGCCAGGGAAGAAGCGTTACAGTAAGCGCTGTTCCCCGGCGCTGGGTGCTGAACATGGCTCTCATTCTCCCCTGCTCTGCCGGCAATCGGCACAAGCAGGGGAGAATGATAAGAGCCATGTTCAGCACCCGGCGCCTGAGAACAGCGCTTATTGTAACGCTTTTTCCCTCGTGCCGATGCGTGTCACATGGATGACATCCATGTATGTTTGTTATGCGTATGCACGTGTACTGGATGTTTTGTGGCCCGTGCAGACATTAAAAAACGGACATCAGCGTGTTTTGCTCACAGACACATGGTCCGTGAACACACACTGACATGTGCACAGACCCATTCACTTGAATAGGCAAATAGCGCTCCATTCCTCCTGAGTCTCTCTGTATGGCTGCCCAATGGTACATATTTGTGTGACAAACCCATGGTGTCAATATGATCACTGCACCCCTAGTTGAATTCATTGAGAGGTGTAGTTCGTAAAATGGGGTCACTTATGTGGGGTTCTTCTGTTTTGGCACCTCATGGGCTCTCCCAGTGCTCATGGCAAACCATAACAGTAAAATCTGGCGATCCTTCCCTTCTGAAATCGGCCATGTGCCCAAACAGTGATTTACCCCCACATATGGGGTATCAGCATACTGAGGACAAATTGCACAATAACTCTTGGGGTCTAATTTCTTCTGCTACCCTCATGAAAATAAAAAATTGGGGGCAAAAATCTTTTTTGTGGAAAAAATATGATTTTTTATTTTTACGGCTCTACATTATAAACGTCTGTGAAGCACTTGGGGGTTAAAAGTGCTCACCACACATCTAGATAAGTTCCTTAGGGGGTCTAGTTTCCAAAATGGGGTCACTTGTTGGGGGTTTCCACTGTTTAAGCAATTCAGGGGCTCTCCAAACCAGACATAGCATCCGATCTTAACTCCAGTCAATTTTTCGTTGAAAAAGTCAAATGGCGCTCCTTCCCTTCCGAGCTCTGCCGTGCACCCAAACAGTGGTTTACCCCCAGTTATAGGGTATTAGCGTACTCCGCTCCGGACAAATTGCACAACAACTTTGGGGGTCCAATTTCTCCTGTTACCCTTGGTAAAATAAAAAAAAAATTGGATAAAAAAAAGGTTCATTTTCTTTAAACATACCAAAAATTCCTGTGATGCGCCTGAAGGGTTATTAAACTTCTTGAATGTGGTTTTGAGCACCTTCAGGGGTGAAGTTTTTAGAATGATGTCACTTTTGGTTATCTTCTATCATATAGACCCTGTTTTTTTCACAAATAAACACAAGTAATATCAAAGAAATTTTACCACTAACATGAAGTACAATATGTCACGAGAAAACCATGTCAGAATCACTGGGATCCATGGAAGTGTTCATAAAGGGACAGTGGTCAGCATTGTAAAAATTGGCCTGGTCATTAACATGCAAACCACCCTTTGGTTTTGCCTGTGGGAAAAAACCGCTGTAAAAACACGTGTGAACATAGCCTAAGGACAACTTCATCAGTATTTGGTCAGTATTTCACATAAGTATTTGTAAGATAAAACCAGGATTGAGTGAAAAATACGTGTTTCTATTAGGCTGTGAATATGCAAATAAAGTCCGTGGAGCCTCATTTAAGAGTCTCAAACACGGGACTAGCCAGATCTTCCTCCAGGGAAGACCCAGCCAAGGGGTGGCTCCTTTCGGAAACCACCATTACCACCATATTAAGTGGCCCTTTAAGTCAATATCCAGCTCTTTACGAGTTTACAGATATGACAAGGGAAATACCAAGGCCAGGTATCCATCCACTATTAGGCTGCGTGCACACGCTGCGGATTGATCCGCGCGGATTTTCATAATCCACAGATAAATCCGCAGGTCAAAAGACTTGCGGTTTATCTGCGGATTATCCTTCGGTTTTACCATCTCCACAATTGCATGTCAATTCTTTCTGCGGTTTAGAAACCACAGAAAATCCACGCAGAAAATTCCGCAGCATCTGCACTGCGGTTTCCATTTCCCATAGGGAATAATGGTACTGTACACCGCAGCAGAAACTGCTGCGGATCCGCAGGGCCAAATCCGCTGCGGATCCGCAGCTGAATCCGCAGCGTGTGCACACAGCCTTACAGCTTTCCTCTGATTGCTCCACTCCTTGTTTTAGGTTGCAAATATTAATGTAAAATACTGATCAAATACTGCACGTGTGAACGTAGCTGAAAAAGGATACCAATATTGTGGTAATCTGATGTGCTAGGCTCAGAAGGGAAGCTCACAAATTAGCCTGGTAGTGATTACAAGCTTCTTGATG
The DNA here is from genome assembly GCF_039654945.1 of Dendrobates tinctorius. Classification (NCBI taxonomy): domain Eukaryota; kingdom Metazoa; phylum Chordata; class Amphibia; order Anura; family Dendrobatidae; genus Dendrobates; species Dendrobates tinctorius. The sequence continues at coordinate 63,310,194 of NW_027361671.1, read as the reverse complement.
CACTCCGGACTACAACAAACACAACATACTTATTGAGGACCTATTACGCCATACTATCAGTTTCAGGCTGTGTGCCCACATAAGCATTTTTTTTCACCTTTTTAAAGCGTTTTCTCCATGCAAAAACGCTTTAAAAACGCATACATTAAGCATTCCATTCTTATAACGCATTCTGCAAATTTTGTGCACATGATGCATTTTTTTCTGCAAATAAAAAAAAAAAAACCATCGCGGTAAAAAACGCAGCATGTTCATTAACCCCTTTATTACCAAGGGTGGTTTGCACGTTCATGACCGGGCCAATTTTTACAATTCTGACCACTGTCCCTTTATGAGGTAATAACTCTGGAACGCTTCCATGGATCCCGGTGATACTGACATTGTTTTCTCGTGACATATTGTACTTCATGTTAGTGGTAAAATTTTATTCATATAACTTGTGTTTATTTATGAAAAAAACGGAAATTTGGCAAAAATTTTGAAATTTTCCAACTTTGAATTTTTATGCTCTTAAATCACAGACATATGGCATACAAAAAACTTAATAAGTAACATTTCCCACATGTTTATTTATATCAGCACAATTTGGGAACCAAAAGTTGACCTGCGATTTATCATTTTTACAACATCATTTTATTTTTACGGACCACATCACATTTGAAGTCACTTTGAGGGGTCTATATGATAGAAAATACCCAAAAGTGACACCATTCTAAAAACTGCACCCCTCAAGGTGCTCAAAACCACAAAAAAAATTACTTCAGGTTCAATTTTGTTTATTTTACCAAGGGTAACAGGAGAAATTGGACTGGAAAAGTTATTGTGCAATTTGTCCTGAGTACGCCGATACCTGATATGTGGGGGGAACCACTGTTTGGGCGCATGGCAGAGCTCGGAACGGAAGGAGCGCCGTTTGACTTTTTCACTGCAAAATTGGCTGGAATTCAGATTGGATGCCATGTCAAGTTTGGAGAGCTCCAGATGTGCCTAAACAGTGTAAACCCCCCACAAGTGACCCCATTTTGGAAACTAGACCCCCCCAAGGAACTTGTATCTAGATACAAGGGCTTCACAGAAGTTTATAACATACAGCCGTACAATTAAAAAAATCATATTTTTTCCACAAAAATGATCTTTCACCCCCAATTGTTATTTTCCCCAAGAGTAACAGGACCCTAAAAGTTATTGTGCAATTTGTCCTGAGTACGCGATACCACATATGTGCGGGTAAACCACTATTTGGGCGCATGGCAGAGCTCAGAAGGGAAGCAGCGCCATTTGACCGTTTTGGCTGGAATTGAGATCGTACACCATGTCGCGTTTGGAAAGCCCTGATGTGCCAAAACAGTGGAAATCCCCCAATTCTAACTCCAACCCTAACCCCAACACACCCCTAGCCCTAATGTGGCGCCCCTGTGGCTCAGTCGCCACAGAGGTACACCTCCTCCAGAGGTGTGGTGCCTCACCATCCAGGTAATGTGGAGGCTCCTGACCACACTCCAACACCTGCACCCCACACAAGTAGTGTAGCAAAGCACCTTCGGTGGCTCCCTGCTTGGAACATGAAACGTGCTGGGTGGAGCTTAGTTACATAAAAGAGAGCGGGAAGAGTTTAGGTAGAGAGTCAGAGTTGTTGTCGAGTTGAAGAGAGAAGATCCCCATAGAGAGGGATAGATGAATGGAAGTGCTGCAGCAGATCCCAGTGACCTGGGTCTGCTGGCACAGGAAAGGAAGAGAGAGAGAGAGCGACAGACTGAAAGCCTGATTTTCCATAGAAAGAAAGATTAGTACAGAACGTAAGGAGTAAAAGAAATGAGGACTTGGGTTAGAAGAGAACCTAGAAGTTCAAAGCGCAAGGCCGGGGCCCGGTCCCCGAGGCTGTATGGATACTAATGGTCCTGCAGCAGACACCGGAGGAATAGAAGTAGTGACTGCTTTATTACCACACAAGACTCGGGGGCACAACAGCAACTGGATAGTGAGCCGGGACTTAGTAGCAAGGAGTCCCCGAAGCAAGCTACAGCTGTCTGCTGTACAAGTAGAGTTCATAAGACCATCGGACAGGAGGAACTTCAGTGTAACTCAGTACTAGGAGTACTTCATTTAAAAGCGCTATAAGAGGAGACGTTCAGAAAGGCACATGTTGGCGGAGTGTTGGAAGGGAGTATTCTATCTGGCCTGCAAGTTGACTGAGTCTCTAACCCGGAGGACATGGCACGGAGGCAGGTACCTGTTTGTACAACAGACTGTGAGTAAAGCTTTGGAACTACATGCCCTGGTGTCCTCCACTTATTCCTGCGCCAACCTGCCCGGCACTGCTACATCCTTCGCGCCTGACACTACACCATCTAAGTGTCACCTCACCTACACTGCCCTGGGACTACAGCCCTGCATGTGGAGGGCTATAACATCACTGCTGCACCGTCGGCTTACATCTCTTTTGCCGACCACCACAGGTGGAGTCACGAATCACTTATCCTAAGCACACTGAACATTCTCCTTTTACAATGGGCGCCCGAGTACCCCACAGCCCTGGGTGTGAGGGCGTCCCACTAACCCTAATGGGAAAATGGAAATAAATACATTTTTTTAATTTTATTATTTTTGCCTAACTAAGGGGGTGATAACGGGGTGGGGTTGATTTACTATTTATGGCGGGTTTTTATTTTTGGCAGCTGTCGCACACTAAAAGACGCTTTTTATTGTAAAAATAGTTTATGCATCACCACATTTTGAGAGCTATAATTTTTCCATATTTTGACCCACCACATGTGAGGTCTTATTTTCTGCGGGACGAGTTGACTTTTTATTGGTACCATTTTCGAGCACGTGACTTTTTTTTATCGTTTTTTATTCCGATTTTTGAGACGCAGAATTAACAAAAACCAGCGTTTCATGAATTTCTTTTGGGGGGTGCGTTTACACCGTTCCGCGTGAGGTAAAATTGATAAAGCGATTTTATTCTTCGGGTCAGTACAGTTACAGCGATACCTCATTTATGTCTTTTTTTATGTTTTGGCGCTTTTATGCAATGAAAACAATTTTATATAAAAAATAATTATTTTTGCATCGCTTTATTCTGCGAGCTACAACTTAATTTTTTCGCTGATGATGCTGTGTGGCACTTTGCAGGCATGAGAAAGCCACCTCCCTGCAGGCCCCCGAAGATCCCCGCTGCCATTTTGGATTCGGGGATATGCAAGGAAGGAGACCCCCGCAGCAGCGCTGCACATCGCGCTGCTGTGGGGGTCTCAGGGAAGCACGGAGGGAGCCCCGTCCCTCCCGATGCTTCCCTAAACCCCCGGTACACTGCGATCGTGTTTGATCGCAGTGTGCCAGGGGTTAACGTGTCGGGGGCAGTCCGTGACCGCCCCTGACACACAGTGCCAGGTGTCAGCTGTGATAATCAGCTGACACCCGGCCGCGATCAGCTGCGCTCCCCCCATGAGCGCAGCTGATCGCGCTAGACGTACTATTCCGTCCTTGGGACTTAGGTCCCAGGTCACATGGACGGAATAGTACGTCTAATGTAGGAAAGGAATTAATTTTGCGGAAAAACACGCATTTCCAACTATATTCTATGAGAATGTGGATGCTCCGGAAAAAAAGCATAAAAAACGCGAGCAAAAAAATGCGTTTTTCCTGGGAAGGAGTCCGGTTTTTGGTCAGGAATTTTCTGCATACGTGGGCACATAGTAGTAACAATGTCCTGACATATTCCCTTTTAAGCCTCCATGACATAGTACCTGAAATGTAGAGATCACCGATTCCTGCAGTCACTGTTGGCCTCAGCATCTATGGAGTATGACAATAGGAGTAAGCCCCCTCACACCAGCAGCCTAATTGTAGGGGTGCTACTTTCGGTCATAAACTATGCTTAATTTGTTGGGCAGCAATAAAGCATGTCCTACTTCCAAACTCCAGCCAGGGCTGGCACAAACTTACAGAAGTCTCAATATTTCTGTGTCGAAGTACTTTACTGTTGCGACTTGCGCACAACAGTTTTCAGGCATAGACTAACTACCTCTACACTGCATGATATCACCCCAAAAATTGGACTTATTCAAATTGGCAAGCGCTTTTATAAACACATAACTCAATAACTTTTCCAAATGATGTAACACCCGGCTGGAGTTTTGCCTTAGATATTTCTTTGATGGCATATCCAAAACCCACCTTAGCACCCAGAGTCTGGCTAGACCTTTGCAGCATGCCCTCTTATTTACGGTAAGGCATGCAATGATAAGCAAAAACACAGTGAAATGAACTCCCTGCAAAAGTTTTATTTTCTAAAAAGCTTAGAATACCAGTATGCTGGCACCCAAAGTAAACTTGTACTCACTGTACAAAATGATGCCAGAGCGGGCGAGGAAAGGTCAGTGTGAGTACAGCTGTAGCCCGTCCAAAACACTAGAGCAATTCAAGGCAAACTAAACTTCACTGGAGGGCACTCCGACAGCAGCCTGGTGCCGGCTCCACACACTGCTTTCTTTTAAAAACCTACATAAAGGAGGTTCCTGAACAGAGTAAAACCATTAGTCACACACCTAAAGCTGGCATGAATAGTGAACTTGTTTTAACCCCTTTTGTCAACTTTATAGCATAAGGACTGCAAATCACAGCTGAACCCCAAAATAAAGACAAAATATATTCGGTTGAAAATAATCTGCCAAATTATATTTTATTCTTTTATATCATAGGTCTGATCAATGTATTCAAGTTTGTTTTTTTTTTTTTGTTTTTTTTACAAACGGACATATCCATAGTGCAAAATTGCCTCAGATTTCACCTATAATTTTTGTTTACTAATTTAGGGTACGCTGCTCCCATGATGAGCTCTCGGTGGGTTTTTGATTCTGCAGATTTTTGCTGCGTAAAAAAAGCAGCATCTTATAATTCAGGCAAAGTGGATGGGATTTATAGAAATCTCATGCCCACTATGACTCTTTAAAAGCAGCGTAAACTGACCTGCGGTGCACATTTCAAATACGCATCATGGTAATTTTTCTTGCACAAACGCTGAGTTTTCTATGTGGAATTTCCCCATAAACTTGAATTAGGTGCGGAAATTCCACAGGTAAAAAAAATGCACATGCATTTTAGCTCGTTTCCGTAAAGTAAACAAATAAAAAATGCATATAATCCACAGCTAAGTATATCAATAAAGTCCAAAAAAAAAACCCTCAATAAAACACAAGTAACCGAATTTAAAATAATAGGTGTAAAAATGGTGCAGAAATTATGCGGCGTCAAAAACTCACCAAAAGCTTATCATGGGAATGTAGCATTATGGTCTTTCATAAATTAAAACTCCACAACCAGCAGATTAAAATATTTTTTTTATTCACAATTTCTCCCAAAATAGAAAAACCGCCAAATATGTATTTAAGAGGTGTATATTTCTGATTTTGTCCTTATTGTTAATAGTCATGAGAACATCTGTTACGAAAACTCATTTTTCATAGCAGTGTAGTGTACCTATCAATTCAGACTTTTTTTAAAACGAATATGTTATATACTTCATTACAATCAAAAAGAGCTCTAGAAAGGTAACGGTAACTCCTTTAAAATGTAATACATTTTATTAAATTCTATTCATTAAAAAACAAACAAAAAAAAATAAGATGTTGGCCCCCAAAAATTGCATAAATAGCACCCTTGCCCAACGCAGTCCAAGCCTTAAAGGGAAGGTGCCACCAGTTTGCTTGTAGCTTATTTTTTTGTGAAATTAAGCTGAAAATAGCAATTAAAATGTATTAATACAATGTTTGCAAACATTTCTATATGAAAAATATATTTTTTCTTACATACATACACATACATATATACACATACATACATATATATATATATATATATATATATATATATATACACATATACACATACACACACATGTATAAATACACACACACACACAGTGCCTTGCAAAAGTATTCGGTCCCCTAGAACTTTTCAACCTTTTCCCACATATCAGGCTTCAAACATAAAGATACCAAATGTAAATTTTTGGTGAAGAATCAACAAGTGGAACACAATTGCGAAGTTGAATGAAATTTATTGGTTATTTTAAATTTTTGTGGAAATGCAAACACTGAAAAGTGGGGCGTGCAATATTATTCGGCCCCTTTACTTTCACTGAAGCAAACTCACTCCAGAAGTGATGTCCTAAATGACTAATGATGATAAATATAATCCACCTGTGTGTAATCAAGACTCCATATAAATGCACCTGCTCTGTGATAGTCTCAGGGTTGTTTGAAGCACAGAGCGCAACATGAAGACCAAGGAACACAACAGGAAGGTCCGTGACACTGTTGTGGAGAAGTTTAAAGCCGGATTTGGATACAAAATGATTTTAAAAACTTTAAACTTCCCAAGGAGCACTGTGCAAGCGGTCATATTAAAATGGAAGGAGTATCATACCACTGCAAATCTACCAAGACCCGGCCATCCCTCTAAATTTTCATCTCAAACAAGGAGAAGATTGATCAGAGATGCAGCCAACAGGCCCATGATCACTCTGGATGAACTGCAGAGATCTACAGCTGAGGTGGGACAGTCTGTCCATAGGACAACAATCAGTCATACACTGCACAAATTTGGCCTTTGTGGAAGAGTGGCAAGAAGAAAGCCATTTCTCAAAGATATCCATAAAAAGTGTCATTTAAAGTTTGCAACAAGCCACCTGGTAAACACATCAAACATGTGGAAAAAGGGGATCTGGTCAGATGAAACTAAAATCAAACATTTTGGCAAAAATGCCAAACAATATGTTTGGGGTAAAGGCAACACAGCTCATCACCCTGAACACACCATCCCCACTGTCAAACATGGTGGTGGCAGCATCATGGTTTGGGCCTGATTTTCTTCAGCAGGGACAGGGAAGATGGATAAAATTGATGGGAAGATGAATGGAGCCAAATACAGGAACATTCTTGAAGAAATCATGTTGGAGTCTGCAAAAGACCTGAGACTGGGATGGAGATTTGTCTTCCAACAAGACAATGATCCCAAACATAAAGCAAAATCTACAATGAAATGGTTCACAAATAAACATATCCAGGTGTTAAAATGGCCAAGTCAAAGTCCAGACCTGAATCCAATCGAGAATCTGTGGAAAGCGCTGAAAACTGCTGTTCACAAACGATCTCCATTCAACCTCGCTGAGCTCGAGCTGTTTGCCAAGGAAAAATGGGCAAGAATTTCAGTCTCTCGATGTTAAAAACTGATATAGAGACATACCCCAAGCGACTTGCAGCTGTAATCGCAGCAAAAGGTATTTCATTCGACTTCACAATTGTGTTCCACTTGTTGTTGATTCTTCACCAAAAATTTACATTTGGTATCTTTATGTTTGAAGCATGATATGTGGGAAAAGGTTGAAAAGTTCCAGGGGGCCAAATGATACTTTTGCAAGGCACTGTGTATACAAACACACACATATACATACTGTATATATATATATATATATATATATATATATATATATATATATATATATATATATATATATATATATATACATACATACATACACCACAACGGGGAGCATTTTCCATTTTAGACCTAAAGCAGCTATAGCAAGATAAGTATAGTAAAACTTGTTTTTCTTCTCTTTCAGGTTAGATCAGAGCAGGATCTGCGACACGAAGCAAGGAGGATGTCATCGCTAGAAGATGGGGGCACTAAACTCGGACCTGCGACGCCCATCGGACTGGACCGCTCCCGGGTAAGTATAATAAAACTTGTTTTTCTTCTCTTTCAGGTTAGATCGGGGGCTTATCTACAACATTCTGTAGATAAGCCCCGAAAGGCAGTGGCCGCAGCTTATTCCGGAAAAACGAGCTGACAGGTTTCCTTTAAACTTCTATATCACATGAAATGTTTCAAATGAAATCAAAACTTGGTTATAACAGCATGTTATGCTACATTACATTGATTAATGATCTACAAACGCGGTACCTTCCCTTTAATATGACTCCGACATTATATCACACAAATGTGCCTTCCGTCAGCACGTCACACCCTTTTTGCTTCATAAAAATGACCCAACACAGTAGTATATGGCCTATTGTAACCTTTATATTCTGGTGTACAAGCAGCTCCTTAGACATTTATAGCACATCTACAGTCTTTGCTAGAAATGCCAGATAGATGCAGGCCAACCGACTGGGATAAGCACCCATCTCCTGAACTTGGATCCACCATCGTGTCTCATGGAAAAGAACGCAAAGTAATGGAAAGTGGTCATGAAGGTTCTGTAGATTCCACTGAAGTGAAAAGAGAATGGAGAAGTCCATGGCCAAATGCATGACCACCCTTTCAATCATCCTCTGCCTCTGAAGTTGCTGGTACTCCCCCTTTCCTTTACCAGTAGGGACACAGTTGGGGGATGGCCATTCTGGAGGTAGGTGTGGGTACCAGAGGGATGTCTAAAGTGACAATTCTTTGTTTTGCTACTATAAACTGTATTTTTTTCCACTGAAAAACAGGAACACAATCTGTAGGAAGGTGAAAGCATTCAAAAATAATTATCTTAAATGAAAAAAATAAATTTTTAACAGCCAATGGCGCTGTGCAGGGGTATAGCAGCTGCAAATTAACAGACTACGCCACCTATCCGTCTGAATGTTAAAACCATTAAAAATACAACATGAATTTGCGCTAATAATACCCGCATAAAAACACTTTCTATAGGGAAAGCAAAGATAGATGCCAAAGAATATAAATATGCTTCTGTGCAAAACGATAATAATGACCCCCTTACTCACGTGGGGGGTGTGCTATAAATATATGTCTCACTATAAAAAGTGAGTAACAGTTTGTAAAATACAACCAGTCTCACTGCCCAATAAACATGAATGAGTCTGTCACTAGGAAGAAAAAATCATACTGACCGTCCAGATTACTGTTCATGTCATGGGCAATGGTAACAGTCTTGAGTTCAGAACATAGCAACTCCTCTCCTGATGGACTTTGATGAATTCCAGTAGTGGTGTAATGCTCAGTCCAAAAAAAGTTAGCAGGCTAGTAGTGGGTAGACTCCAAAAGAAGGGGGTCACCTCTGCTATAATCGCGGGCGATGCTCCGGCCGGTAGCAATCGCCCAATTCCCCCGATAATGCACTGCCCGTTAACAATGGGACATGCAGCGGGAGACGCGGTGAATGCCGGCAAGGTACAGGACCTTGCGTGACGTCACAGTCACGTGTTGAGTCACGTGACCGGCTTAGAATGACTGACAGGATCAACAACCAATCCTACGCGTTTCGGAGGCTTACTGCTTCCTTCCTCAGGGATGATTCCTGTCATGGAGGTGACACCTATATACCCAGCCCGTATAATGTATTAGTCCTATTTGTTGAAGGCAAAAAGTTCAATCTCGCTATTCAAGCCATTTGGTCTGAGAGTATTCATTTTAAATATCCACTCACTTTCTACTTTTGACATTTGCTCAATGAAGTTACCTTTTCTCCAGCATTTCTTAACTATTTTAATACCGGTTACCGTAATTCCCTTAATAGAACCTCCATGATGTGTAACAAAGTGATTAGAAAGAGGATGACCGGTAAATTTATTAGTAATATTGCGAAGATGTTCAGCAATTCGTACCCGCATTGGACGAATAGTTCTTCCAATGTATAGTTTACCACATGGACAGATTATCCCATAAATAACCCCTTTTGTATTACAATCAATAAAATCAATTATATTGTTCTCAATACCTTTATTAATAATCATTTTTTGTTTCTTAGTGTTTAATTTTTTACATGGTCCACATTTCCTACATGGGAAAAAACCACTAATAAAGACTCGTTCACCATTAATTTTTCTATTTGAAACTCTTGGGATTGAAGGTGCTATCAAGTTCCCAAGATTATTTGCCTTCCGAAAAACAAATCTAGGATACGTGGGCAGTAATTCCCCAATAATTTTGTCATTTTGTAAGATATTCCAATGTCTACTAACAATATTCCTAATGATCCTGACATTGGAATTATATTGTAAAATAATCGGAATTTCATTCTTGACAAAAGCATCATTAGGAATACGTTCTTTTATAGGGTCCAGTAGTTGATCTCTTGGTATTTTTCTAACTATTTCTGTAGTTTTTTCCAATGTTTTTACATCATATCCCTTATATTTAAACTTAATGTTCATGGATTCTGCTTCTTTTTCAAAATCCTGTTGTTTAGAGCAATTTCTATGCGCTCTAATGAGCTGACTCTTAGGGACATTTAGAAGCCATTTCGGGAGGTGGCAGCTATCTAGAGAAATAAAATTTTTTGAATCCGTAGGTTTGTGATATACTTGAGTCTGAATGGTATTCTCCTCAATAAAAATCCTCAAATCTAAAAAATTTAGCTCTTTGTGACTAATATTTGCAGTAAAGTTTAAAAAATAACAATTTTTATTTAGATCACTTAAAAATTCGTTTAATAAAACATCACCCCCTGACCAAATGAAAAAAATGTCGTCAATAAAGCGACGCCATAGTACCAAATTTGGCCGTAATTCCCCATCCATATAAATGGTCTCAAGTTCCCATTTTCCCACATAGAGATTGGCATAGCTCGGGGCGAATCTTGTGCCCATAGCTGTGCCCCATTTCTGGGAGTAGTAGTTCACCCCAAATTTAAAATAATTGTGCGTTAGAATAAATTCAATACAATCCAAAATAAATTCTCTCTGTTCCTTAGGTATCGCACTATCCTTGGACAAGAAGAACTCGGCTGATTCACACCCTTATTTTGTATCACCGTGTATAATGAAGTTATATCCAGGGTCCCCATAATATAGTGGTCCTGCCATACCACATTTTTTAAAAGTTTCAAAATGTGGGTACTATCTTTTAGGTACATAGTGCGATACCTAAAAAATTTTATTTCTCTAGATAGCTGCCACCTCCCGAAATGGCTTCTAAATGTCCCTAAGAGTCAGCTCATTAGAGCGCATAGAAATTGCTCTAAACAACAGGATTTTGAAAAAGAAGCAGAATCCATGAACATTAAGTTTAAATATAAGGGATATGATGTAAAAACATTGGAAAAAACTACAGAAATAGTTAGAAAAATACCAAGAGATCAACTACTGGACCCTATAAAAGAACGTATTCCTAATGATGCTTTTGTCAAGAATGAAATTCCGATTATTTTACAATATAATTCCAATGTCAGGATCATTAGGAATATTGTTAGTAGACATTGGAATATCTTACAAAATGACAAAATTATTGGGGAATTACTGCCCACGTATCCTAGATTTGTTTTTCGGAAGGCAAATAATCTTGGGAACTTGATAGCACCTTCAATCCCAAGAGTTTCAAATAGAAAAATTAATGGTGAACGAGTCTTTATTAGTGGTTTTTTCCCCATGTAAGAAATGTGGACCATGTAAAAAATTAAACACTAAGAAACAAAAAATGATTAATAAAGGTATTGAGAACAATATAATTGATTTTATTGATTGTAATACAAAAGGGGTTATTTATGGGATAATCTGTCCATGTGGTAAACTATACATTGGAAGAACTATTCGTCCAATGCGGGTACGAATTGCTGAACATCTTCGCAATATTACTAATAAATTTACCGGTCATCCTCTTTCTAATCACTTTGTTACACATCATGGAGGTTCTATTAAGGGAATTACGGTAACCGGTATTAAAATAGTTAAGAAATGCTGGAGAAAAGGTAACTTCATTGAGCAAATGTCAAAAGTAGAAAGTGAGTGGATATTTAAAATGAATACTCTCAGACCAAATGGCTTGAATAGCGAGATTGAACTTTTTGCCTTCAACAAATAGGACTAATACATTATACGGGCTGGGTATATAGGTGTCACCTCCATGACAGGAATCATCCCTGAGGAAGGAAGCAGTAAGCCTCCGAAACGCGTAGGATTGGTTGTTGATCCTGTCAGTCATTCTAAGCCGGTCACGTGACTCAACACGTGACTGTGACGTCACGCAAGGTCCTGTACCTTGCCGGCATTCACCGCGTCTCCCGCTGCATGTCCCATTGTTAACGGGCAGTGCATTATCGGGGGAATTGGGCGATTGCTACCGGCCGGAGCATCGCCCGCGATTATAGCAGAGGTGACCCCCTTCTTTTGGAGTCTACCCACTACTAGCCTGCTAACTTTTTTTGGACTGAGCATTACACCACTACTGGAATTCATCAAAGTCCATCAGGAGAGGAGTTGCTATGTTCTGAACTCAAGACTGTTACCATTGCCCATGACATGAACAGTAATCTGGACGGTCAGTATGATTTTTTCTTCCTAGTGACAGACTCATTCATGTTTATTGGGCAGTGAGACTGGTTGTATTTTACAAACTGTTACTCACTTTTTATAGTGAGACATATATTTATAGCACACCCCCCACGTGAGTAAGGGGGTCATTATTATCGTTTTGCACAGAAGCATATTTATATTCTTTGGCATCTATCTTTGCTTTCCCTATAGAAAGTGTTTTTATGCGGGTATTATTAGCGCAAATTCATGTTGTATTTTTAAAAATAATTATCTGCTGTTGGAATGAAATCCTTAGAAAAAAAAAAAAGTGTATATAAAGTAGCCAAACATCTCAAAAAAATTTATAATGCAGTTAGTTGAAAGAAAAGTGACAATGGATATATTTCTCAATTAGTACTAAAATGCAGCACAACAATATAAAAAGTTCTCTTATTCCACATTAGTAGCTCACAACGTAAAGTACAAAACATTTAAATATACCAGACTGAGATCTCGAGAGTAGAGATCTCAAATCTGTGCATGCACCACCTCTGGCAGCCATTTTCGTGAAGCCCGCATTGCAGGGAAATTAATGGAAAGTGCAGGGGACTACGCTCACCACCGACATTTTCTGAAAGCCCAGTGCAGCCTCGTACCGCCGGGACACCCCCCTTCTCCCAGCCCGGGGCCCACAACACTGCCCCAATCCTGCCGCCATCCCCTCCCCCCATAAGCTGCATTCGGATTATAAAATGCACCTCCATTTTCCTCCTAAATTTTGCGGAAAAAGTCTCATAATCAGAAAAATACATTACTTACCTGTGAAATAGAAACTTTACTGCTTTATTAAGTATTTGTCTAGGGTAAGATGCCAGACAACATGCCATCACTGCGCAGACATGAAGCAGCAACAGAATCTAAATATATGAGAACTGTTTTCCCATTCACATTGTTGGAGGGAGAAGTCATTTAATACCGTATATATTCAATCAGTAGAAAGAATACAAATGGTCTCCAAAGTGTGCAATAGCCTGTGTGCTCTGCTTCGTTACCTTTAATCTACAGATTTCTTTTCAACTAATTGACATAAACAATTGACCTATTCCACTCCACTTTTTGTCAGTATGTGGACCAGTTTCATCATCTTGGGGAACCCCTTTATAATTGGAATGATGTCACTGGGAATATTTCTTCGTTTAAAAGAAACCATCTGTAAAACATTTTTCTGTCACATGCAATAATTGGTAACAGTTATCTTTTGTACATGTGCTAATAATCATTTTAGGGCACTGTAAAAAAAAAATACACTTTGTGTTTTATGTTCAGACAAAGTAAAAGCAATTATGCCCTTAGTAGAAACTAAGCGTAAACCGTTATTGAAACAGTCCGGCTGAGTTACCCTGAGACGTATCGGCGATGTATTATCGTTACACTGAACAAGTCATACAGCTACGCCATAAACTGCCCGATATTGGATACTAACAAATCATATGCTCATTACTGGAATGAAAAAAGTTCACAGTTGTAGCACAAATAAAAAAAAATAAGAACTGAGTGACGTGTGACTGTCCTGAAATGGACACAACCAAGTCAATTTTTCAATCAAACTGAGAATATGGGATTAGCTCTGAAAGAGCCTGTAAAAGGATTACACAGAAAAAGGGAACAGAATTGCAGTGGCCAGTCTGCCAAGCTAAGGGCTTGCTCATAAGTTGAGCGGACATTTTTTTTTTCAAATAAAATGAAAAAAAAATAAAAATATATGACTATCAGCAACGTCAATGAGATTACTGATATCTCATGTATATGCTGCTTAATTTTTTCCTCCTCAATTGTTAATTGGGGCCCTTCCCCTTCTTTTGATTGACAGTTATCGCCTCTCAAATTGAGCACTGTCTAAATGCTGCTGGCTTGGAGACAGGGAGAACACTCGTGGCCTGAAAGACGAGAGTACAATTAAGTGGCTGTCAGTTCAACTGCCGGTGTGGAGAACAGTTGAATCCTACTCCCAGGGCCCGGGGGGCAAAATGCAGCTACCAGTGAGATACCTCGGACCACCTAGAAGGCCTAACTGCGCTCCTCTGCCGGCCAAGCCTAAACGCAAATGCCTCACTACCCACCCCACATCCCTATATATACACCTCTGGAGAGACGCAAAATATTAGAGATAAGTAAATCTGAAAAGGTTTGAATTTGATAGGGGAATTCAATTTGCATCAAATGTATTTGATCCAAATATAATTTACCATTTAAAGCAAACCTGTCACTGGGTTTAATAGATACCTTTTACGGCCACTGCTTTTCAGAGCTTATGTACAGCATTCTATAATGCTCTAGTTAAGCCCCCGATCCAACCTGCAAAAGATAAAAGTTTTATTATACTCACCTGCGGGGCGGTCTAGTCCGATGGGTGTCTTCTAATGATTCCTGCCCTCCTTGCTTGCTTCACAGGCTCCCCGGCATCACGCTCCTGCACAGGTGTACTTATCTGCCCTGTTGAGGGCAGAGGAAAGTACTGCAGTGCGCAGGCACCGGGAAAGGTCAGCAAGGCCCAGCACCTGCGCACTGTACTTTCCTCTGCCCTCAACAGAGCAGATAAGTACGCCTGCGCAGGAGCGAGATGCCAGGGAGCCATGAAGCAAGCAAGACGGCAGCATCGCAAGAAGATGGGAGGCACGGGACCAGGACCTGCGACACCCATCGGACTGGACCGCCCCCCGGGTTAGTATAATAAAAGTTATTTTTCTTCTCTTGCAGTTTGGATCGGGGGCTTATCTACAGAATTACAGAATGTAGATAAGCCCTGAAAGGCGGTGGCTGTAACTCTTTATCAGCCAAACCTTGTGACAGGTTCCCTTTAAAGACAAAAGCATAGCTAAAAGACTTAAAAAAATAAACAATAATAAAAAATGGTATATTCATATATTAGTCACTGCTCCATGACCCTCAAAGGCCTCGCCTTGCAGCTCCAGTCACTTCAGGGCTCTGAGGGACTATTGGTGCTGATTAGGCATTGTGAGGACATGGCATTGTGTGGTGTCTAGTTATTATTGACTAGGCCTCACATCAGGCCTTCCTAGCACCAGAAAGCCCAGAAGAGTGACCGGAATAGGAGGGTGCTTTGAGGTGGGACAGGTGAGGGCAGGGGAGAGAAGTATTTTTTTTTTTTTTTTTGTGAAGTTACAAGTAAATTCAATTTGCATAAACTCTAGTCAGCATATGTATAAGAAAGACACAATGTTGACAGTTCCCTGTTAGAACTATGGAGCCGGGGTTACATTGTTGCTGAATGGTTTCCAGTCAAACACTCAAGCTGTGAATACCTGACTAATGAGGTGCGTTAAGGATGCATTCTTAAAAATATCAGCAGGACTTTCTTCCAAATATGAATAATCCAAGTAGTGACTAGTCATTCTTCTAAATGTCAGTTACTAATTCTCCAGTAATACTGGGGGCTTCTGGACTCCTACCAATATAGAACTCCAGCATTGCTTTCAAGCTCCTCGCCATCTAACACTGATGCTTCATATTGTAGAAGAACAGTTCAAGTTTCAAATATGCATATAGAACTAAAGACAGAGCGAGAAACGGGAAGTGACCTTCAGTGGTGACAGATCTCACCACAAAGGTTTTATCTCCTGCCAAAATTTTGAAAAAAATATGAATACTTTAGCATTGTAACTAGTTGCGTTCTGCTGTTTATCACAGCACTTACAGTTTCCAATCAATATATGATAGAAAAATCTGAGGCATCAGCCCACGGCAACCTTGGTTGAGCATTATTAAGTAGCCCAAAGAAAAATGTGTCATGTGTCTCCTGCTCTGGTCGCACTGGTGTCAACTATTTTTATTCGAAGTCAAGTTAGCTTTTGTATTTGCAGCAAAGACACACAAAAAAAGAGAGAACAAAAAATAACAGCAATTGAGTCACATTAATAGGTGACTTACAGTAAAGTTAGTTCTAATGACTACAGATGTCACTTCCCATACAGGTTAGTTGAATACCACAACACGACCACACTGGACATGATAACCAAGTGTTGGAATATGACAATTCACTCCTCGGATTGTGTGACCAATCACCTCGTCACTCTAGCTCTAAACGCACAACAGTTAACCTGAAAAAAATGAAAAACTCAAAGCAAAGTGCACATGGAAATTTTTGTGATTATACGAATGTCATATAAAGGAGAAACCAACAAAACCGTATGTGCACCACTGGACAAAGCAAAAGGACAAATCGGGAAATTAAAATAATCAACGAAGAAAAAAAACTAAGAAAATGTCCAATAATTTAATATAGTAAATTTTATTCTAGAATACACAGCAAAAGTGGGATAGGGTAGGGAACAATTATCAGAAAATAAGGGCACAACGCAAGGGACCACTTGGATTGCAAGATGGTGTAGCAAAAAAATGGTAAAATATTTAAGATGTTCTATAAAAACATACCGTAATAATCAAAATATACGGTATATATTTATATGCCACATAAAAAGGATGGATAAAATGCAATCAAAAGGTGACAATGTGCAGATATAAGGTGTCATGTAGATAGTAAACTGCATATGCAGAAAAATCTGAAAGAAGCTGAATCCAAGCAAAAACCTAAAATTAGGTCAGTAATAAAAGTACATACGTATTGTGAGGTGCCAAGGGGAGAGGTACTAGAAAACAGATATATCCCCCCCCCCCCCCCGTTTCATTGCTTATGTCTCCCTGTACTGATAGTGAAGCTGGTTTATTTCACTGTAATCTGGTCCTGGTTTCTTTAGTGATCAGCGTGGAAGAGACTGGTGGTTCCCCGTCCACACGTTCAATCCAGGTTGTGATTCCTGATGGGTCCAGCTGATATAATCAGGAGGAGCTGGGATCTCTCTCATCTGCTGAGCTGGGAGCTGACACAGTAAGAGTACATGGACTTCTTTGTTGTTGTAAAGGTTTATTTTGTAGTTAGCCTGCTATTGTTAGTTAGAGGCCAGACGGCCTTAGACGTTTTATTTCATGTTTGGCATGTGTAACATTGAATGACCAATGTGCACAATAAAATACGCCGTGCCCATATCCGTGTGGAACTCGTTAGACTGCTGTTGTGATTCCATAGCCACCCGCTTGTGCCAAAGCAAAGATCCCAGCTGAGCTTTATATACCGTATATATTCCCCACAGTATATATAAATACTGCAGACTTAAATAAGTCCAACAAATAGCCTCATGGTGGTTACCTTATGCACAGTTTGAGAGTCCCAGGATGGTAAAGTAGTAGTAGCAATAAACTAGACAAAAAGAGCAAGTAGCTGTGGAATGTTTTAAGAATTTTTTTAGTATCATATTAAATGAAAAATTGAACGCCATTTAGACAAAAGTGAGAAAAACACACAAAACATGTGATTCTTTAACCCCTCAGTCACCAAGCCAATTTTAACGTTAATGACCAGACCAAATTTTTTAAATCTGACCAGTGTCACTTTAGGATGTAATAACTCTGGAACGCTTAAATGGATCCCACCGATTCGGAGATTGTATTTTTGTGAGATATTGTACTTCATGATAGGGGTAAAATTTGTTTGATATGACTTGCATTTATTTGTGAAAATATCAGAAATTTGGAAAAAAATTTAGCAATTATCAAACTTTTAATTTTTATGTCCTCAAACCAGAGAGTTATGTCACACAAAATAGTTAATAAATAACATTTACCATGTCTACCTTACATTTGCATCACTTTTTAAACAATTTTTTTGTTAGTGGGGAACGGTTAAAAGTTGAACAGCAATTTCTCATTTTTACTACAAAATTTACCAAAAAAATTTTTTAAAGGACCATATCACATTTGAAGTGACTTTGGGAGGCCTATGTGACAGGAAATACCCAAAAGTGACACTTTTCTAAAAACTGCACCCTTCAAACTCCTCAAAATCACATTCAAGAAGCTTATTAACCCTTTAGGTACTTCACAGGAACTAAAGCAATGTGGAAGGAAAAAAATGAACCTTTAACTTTTTTTCCAAAATGTTTTACCCCAATTTAGTCCAATTTTTTTTTTTGTTCACAAGGATAACAGGAAAAATTGGACCCCAAAATTTTGTGTGCACTTTCTCCTGAGTATGCTGATACCCCATATGTGGGAGTAAACTACTGTTTGGGTGTACAACAGGGCTTGGAAGGGAAGCAGCACCGTTTGACTTTTTGTCATGTTTGAAGAGCCCCCGCTGTGGCTAAACAGTAACCCCCCCACACAAATGGCCCCAGTTTGGAAACTAGACCCCTCAGGTAACTAATCTAGATGTGTATTGCACACCTTCAACCCCCAGGTGTTTCATATAAGCTTATAGTGTAGAGACATGAAAATAAAAAATTCAGTTTTTTGTACACAAAATGATCTTTTATCCCCAAGTTTTTTATTTTCACAAGGGTAACAGGAGAAAACGGACCCCAAAATTTTGTGTGCACTTTCTCCAGAGTACGCTGATACCCCATTTGTGGGGGTAAACTACTATTTGGGTGCATGACAGGGCTCAGAAGGGAATGTTCACAGTCTGACTTTTTCAATGCAAAATTGGCCGATATTGAGAGCGGACACCATGTTGCGTTTGGAGAGCCCCTGATGTGCCTTAACAGTGGGAAAAAAAAACCCACGAGTGACCCCATTTTGTCCCTAAGGGACTTATCTGGATGTGTGGCCAGCTCCTTGAACTTTGAGGTATTTCACAGAAGTTTATAATGTAGAGCAATGAAAATTAAAAAAAATATATATATTTTTCCCGAAAAAAGCTTACTTTTAGTTCCTTTTTTTATTTTCACAACAGTAACAGGAGAAAATGGATCCCGAAATTTGTTATGCAATTTCTCATGAGTACTCAGATACTCCATATGTAGGTGAAAACTACTGACTGGGTGCACGGCAGGGATCAGAAAGGAAGTAGTAAACGTAAACGTTGATGGAATGGTCCACTGGTGTCATGTCGCATTTGGAGAGATCCTAACATGTGAAAACAGCAGAAAGCTCCCACAAGTGACCCTATTGTGGAAACTAGCCCCCTCAATGAATTTATCTAGTGGTGTACCTACAGGTGAGTCATAAAACTTTATAACATTTAGATGTGAGAACAAAAAATTACATTTTTTTCCACCAAAATACTGTTTTAGCACAACAATTTAAAGTTTACAAGAGGGGTAATGGGAGAAATTGTACCCCAGAATTTGTTATGCAATTTCACCCGAATGTAGCAGTACTCTATATGTGGTTGTACACTACTATTTGAGAACATGGCAGTGATCGAATGGGAAGGAGCGGTACTTGGCTTTTAGAACGCAGATTTCTTTTAAATAGATTGTGGGATCCATTAGCTGAGCCTCCGAGGTGCCAGAACAGCAGAACCACCATTTCCCAAGGTGACCTCCTATTGCAAACTTCACTGCCTAAGGAATTTATCTAAGGGTGTGAGTATTTTGAATCCATAGGTGCCTCACAGAATTTTATAAGATTAAGATGTGGAAATATCACATTTTAGTGGTAAAAATTAAATTTTTGCATTTGCTGCAAATATGTCTGGTACACGAGGGTTAATAAGTGAAACTGGACCCCACAATTGATTACGCAACTTATCCTGAACACTGTGCCCCGTAAGTCGTCAGAAATTACTATTTGACCACACATCAGTAAAAAAAAATAAATTACTGATAGGGGTTTGTTATAAGTCTCCAAAAATAATGGAAGCAACAGAGAATATCCTCATAAAGCAAATAGATGAAGCAGCGACTCAAGGAGAAGTCATTATTATGGGGGACCTCAACTACCCTGAAATACATTGGGGAACCGAAACCTGCAGCTCCAGCAAAGTTAACAGGTTTTTGACAACTATGAGAGACAATTACCTTTCACAAGTGGCGAAACAGGACCAAGCTGGCGATACACTACCAGGAGCTATGCTCCTGTAGGTGTATCGCTGAGTTCCCCGGAGTTTTGCAGCTCCACGCTGTCACTCACGGCACTAGAGCTACGTGAGAATTTTCCTATGCAGCTGTGCCGTAAAGTGAGAGTACCAGAGTGAATGAACTCCGGTAAACTCTTGCGCATGCGCAGTTACACTGTAGGAGCCTTAGCTCTCATCAGTGTGTTACCAGAGCCGTGGAGAGCAGTCACATCTCCTGATGTGACTGTTCTCCATGGTAAATCATCATGGGACACTCGTTATTAACTTTTTACAGGAGAACAAGGGCTTCGCTTGGATTGGGGGTTTAATAAAAGATAGTCAAGAAGTGTGTGCAATTACCGTATTTTTCGGACTATAAGACGCACCGGACCATAAGACGCACCCCAATATTCAGAAGGAAAATAGGGAAAAAAATAATGTGTCAAATGGGGGTCCGTCTTACAGTCCGAATTCAGCTTACCTGGGAAGGGATCCGGCACAGGTGGAGTGGTCACAGGGGTCATTCAGTGGTCCAGGTTCGTGCGGTGGTGGCTCTGTGCTGGGGCAGGTTGGTTGTGCTGGAGCAGGTGGGCTGTGCTGGGGCAGCTGTGCTGGGGCTGGGGCAGCTGGGCTGTGCTGGGGCAGCTGGGCTATGCTGGGGCAGCTGGGCTATGCTGGGGCAGCTGGGCTGTGCAGGGGCTGGAGCAGGTGGGCTCTGTGGGGTGAGGGTGGCGGCTCTGTGCTCCGATGCAGGGGCTGCGGCGGCTCCACTGGCATTTCCTCCAAGTTGCGGTGGCCTCCGGGAACATGGATGCCGGGAAGATGACCGCCGGTCTGAGGACGGTGCATGCGCAGGTTCAGATCTCGTTGCCGAGATCTTGGGGGATGAAATTCAAATCTCGGCAACGAGATCTCGTCCCCTGAGATCTCGGGACAAGATCTGAACCTGCGCATGCGCCGTTCCCGGACCGGCGGCCATCTTCCCGGTGTCCATGTTCCCGGAGGCCACCGCAACATGGCGGCGGCCAGCAAGGGATGTGCGGGGGCCTCCGGGCTTGGAGGAAATGCCGGCGGAGCCGCCCCTGCACCGGAGCACAGCCCGCTGCCACCACCGCACTACAGAGCCCTGCGGCACCCGCACCAGCCTCCGGAGGTTAGTATATTTCGACCATAAGACGCACCCCCCACTTTCCCCCAAAATTTTTGGGTAAAAAGTGCGTCTTATGGTCCGAAAAATACGGTATTTCATTAAAATACTTTATTCTAATGTCTGTGTGTTTTATTTACCCTAACTATAAAATTAATAATGGATAGGTGTCTTATTGTCACCTCTCTATTATTAACCGGGCTTAATGTCACCTTACAATAGCAAGGTGACATTAACCCCTTATTACCCCATATGCCACCGCTACACGGCAGTGGGAAAAGAGGCTAAGTGCCAGAATTGGCGCGTCTTACAAGTGCGCCTTTTCTGGGGTGGCTGTGGGCTGGTGTTTGTAGCCTGGGGGGGGGGGCTATATATAGATTTACCTATCCACCCATCTATCTATAGATTTATCTATCCGTCTATCTATAGATATTTCTATACATCTATATTTAGATAGATATATCTATAAATAGATGGATAGATAAATCTATAGATAGATATGGGATAGATACATGGATAGATATATTCATCTATCGATCTGTGCGTGTGTAATTATTCTTCAATGGAGTATGCAAGAGGTAGGACAAGGAAATGACATCACAATCCTTTTTTGTTAAATCTTTATTTAGCTTACAAAAACGCATACAAATCAGCATGAAAAAACGCATGAAAAGCCGCATAAAAAACGCATCAAATCCGCACCAAAAACGCGTGGCTTTTTACCTGCATTTTCTGCCAAGAGGTGCAGATTCTGTGCAGAAAATTCTGCAGGCAAATCTGCTGCAACGTGTTCACATACCCTTAAGTATGATTAGTCTTAATCTTTTTAAGGCTGTGTGCCCACGTAAGCGTTTTTGAAACGTTTGACCCGGTCAAAATGCTTCAAAAACGCATAGAAGAAGTATCCCATTCATTTTAAATGAATTCCGCACTTTTTGTGCACATTTATGCTTTTTTTTCCCGCACAAAAAAACGCTTAGCGGTAAATAACGCAGCATGCCCATTAATTTTGCGGAAAAGTCCGCATTTTTGCTATTTTCTATGAGTCAGAAAACGCGCGGAAAAAACGCATCAAAAACGTGCGGTTTGAGCAAAAAACGCGTGGAAATAAAATGCACGTTTTCTGGGAAGGAGTCCGGTTTTGAAGCAGAAATTTTCTGCATACGTGGGCACATAGCCTAAAGATTCCATAACAACAGGATTTGTACCACAGGACTGGCATATAGCAAGTGTGGTGCCAATATTCAAAAAAGGGGACAAAAACGGAGCTTAACCTCAATTGTGCGTAAAATCCTGGAGGGATCCTATAGTGGAGAAGAATAACCTCATGACCCAATATCAACATGGGTTTACGAGCGACCGTTCCTGTCAGACTAATCTGATAAGCTTTTATGAAGAGGTAAGTTCCGGACTGGACCAATGGAACGCAGTCGACGTGGTGTACATGGACTTTTCAAAAGCTTTTGATACGGTGCCACACAAAAAGTTGATACATAAAGTGAGAACAATGGGGATAGGGGAAAAAAATGTGTAAGTGAGTTAAGAGCTGGCTCAGGGATAGGAAATAATGGGTGGTTATTAATGGAGTGCAAGCTAACTGGGTCACGGTTAGCAGTGGGGTACCATAGGGGTGAGTATTGGGCCCGCTTCTTTTTAACAAATGTATTAATGACCTTGTAGGGGGCATAAAGATTAGAATTTCAATATTTTCAGATGATACGAAACTCTGCAGGGTAATCAATATAGAGGAGGACAATTTAATATTACAGGAAGATTTATGTAAACTAGAAGCTTGGGCTGATAAATGGCAAATGAGCTTTAATGGGGATAAATGTAAGGTCATGCACTTGGGCAGAAGAAATAAGAAATAAGGGGTGAGGAACAAGGCATAAGGCTCCACACATGTAAGTTTTTTCCATAGAATTGTTTACGGCGGTTTCTTACCCATAATATCTGGGATACTTTCTCTGCTCCATTTCATTTGGCTATATATGGGCTATGACATTGGTCAGGCTGTGTGCAATACAATGGAGTTTGATATATAATTAACCCACAGCTATAAGCATTTAAAGGGCAAGTACCCAGTGCTATGTGATTAACATATTTGTGTGTTTAAAGAAGCCTATAGCCGTTTTGTGTCCCACTACGGAGGTTACCGTGGCTTGTCACATTTTTTGTTATTTTGTGGTTCTTAAAAAATTCTTTCCATTCTTGGAATAATAAAATTATTCATAGAATTACTTTTAATTGTGCTTTTTTCTGTTCTCTGCTTATTATCTATTGAACAGACGGGTTGAGTATTATTGTGTGCGGAACATTGATTTTTTTGGATCTTTTTTGATTGTAGAAGAAATAAGATGTATAATTATGCGCTTAATTGTAAAACACTGGGTAAAACTGTCACTGAAAAAGACCTGGGTGTATGGGTGGACGACAAACTCACATTTAGCGGCCAGTGTCAGGCAGCTGCTGCAAAGGCAAATAAAATAATGGGATGCATTAAAAGAGGCATAGATGCTCATGAGGAGAACATAATTTTACCTCTATATAAGTCACTAGTGCAACCACACTTAGAATACTGTGTACAGTTCTAGTCTCCGGTGTATAAGAAAGACATAGCTGAACTGGAGCGGGTGCAGAGAAGCGTGACCAAGGTTATTAGAGAACTGGGGGGTCTGCAATACCAAGACAGGTTATTACACTTGGGGTTATTTAGTTTGGAAAATAGAAGGCTTAGGGGTGATCTTATTACAATGTATAAATATATGCGGGGACAGTACAAAGACCTTTCTAATGATCTTTTTACCTTAGACTTGTGATGGGGACAAGGGGGCATCCTCTACGTCTGGAGGAAAGGAGGTTTAAGCATACTCACAGACGCGGATTCTTTACTGTAAGAGCAGTGAGACTATGGAACTCTCTGCCATATGATGTTGTAATGAGTGATTCCCTAATAACATTTAAGAAGGGACTGGATGCCTTTCTTGAAAAGTATAATGTTACAGGGTATATATACTAGATTCCTTGATAGGGCATTGATCAAGGGAACTAGTCTGATTGCTGTATGTGGAGTCGGGAAGGAATTTTTTTCCCCAATGTGGACCTTAGTGTTTGCCGCATGGTTTTTTTTTTGCCTTCCTCTGCATCAACATGTTAGGCTATGGGTTGAATTAGATGGACTTAAAGTATCCCTTCAACCTTAAATACTATGTTACTATATTACTTTAGGGTTGAGAAGGAAGGAGCGCCATTTGGCTTTTGGAGCACATATTTTCGAAGAATAATTTATGGGCGACATTTGCTGAGCCCTGAAGGTGACAGAACTTCAGAAAAACCACAAAAGTGACCCTTTATAGAAATTGAATTTCTCAATGAATTCATCTACAGCTGCAGTGAAATTTTTGCTAAATCCACGCCAGGCTTTTTTTCTAGCAGATGTCAGTTCAGTGCCCATACATTGTGCACCCATAAAATGTAAAGCCTCTATTTCTTGAGGCACCTTGGGCGTCTGCCCATAAATTGCTTTTATTGGTAACATTTTGGGGTACATAATATTTTTCAATTTCTTCCAGAATAAGGGCTGGATCACATTCTTGTGTTCTACACGGAGCATGTCTTGGTTTCTGTGTTAATTCTACTAAATTGCGATTCCAACAAAACCCCCAATAGAACCACCCACCATAATCAGGCAGATAGAGACACTTTGGAGTCTGTTTGGCATTTGCTCCGGTGGCATCCATCTTTTTAGGCATGCACAGATCTGTGGTCGTCCACAATTGTGAGCTAAAAAGACGCCTAAAATGATGGACCACCACCGGAACCGAGACCAGTCCAAAATTA
The DNA here is from genome assembly GCF_039654945.1 of Dendrobates tinctorius. Classification (NCBI taxonomy): domain Eukaryota; kingdom Metazoa; phylum Chordata; class Amphibia; order Anura; family Dendrobatidae; genus Dendrobates; species Dendrobates tinctorius. The sequence continues at coordinate 63,285,053 of NW_027361671.1, read as the reverse complement.
TTCCATCTGTCTCATAAGTGAGTGGTGCCATCAGAGGGTTTTGTCTGAATCTCAGTTTGGGGGAATTTACACAGAAAGCCCCATGCAAGTGCTCAGCGGAGAGTGCAAAAGAACATTTATATAGCTTTTTTAAGGTTTTGCTGCTATCACACAGTAAAAATGCCTGCTTAAACAAAGTAGTTTTTTCTTCTACGTATTCTGAGAGCTGTAACTTATTTTTTGGCGAACAGAGCTGTATAAAGGCTTATTTTTTGCGGGACAAGTTGCATTTTTTTGGTACCATTTTGGGATACATAATCATTTTTGATTGCTTTTTATTTAGATTTTTCAGACACAGAAAAAATAACTCGATTGCTGGTTTTATTTTTTATGCCATTCACCGTGCGGTAAAAGTGATAAGTCCGATTTGTTAGTCGCGTCAGTAAGACTATAGAGATACCAAATTTAGATTTTTTTTCTTTTAAAGTTTTGCTACTTTTACAAATGAATTTGCTTTTGCATTGTCATATTCTGAGAGCTGTAACTTTTTCATTTTTTTGCCAAATTAGCAATATTAGGGCTTGTTTTTTCCAGGACAGTTTGGAATTTTCATTTACAACATTTTTTTGTCTTTGACTTTTTGATCTCTTTTAATTCACTTTTAAGCTATGTGCCCACGCTAGCGTTTTTAAACGCTCAGGAAAAGGATCCCCTTTCCCAGAAAACACGCGTCTTTTTCCGCACGTTTCTTGTGCGGTTTTTGACGCGTTTTTGGACACGCGATTTCTGGGATCATTGGGGATAGCTAAAAACGCTCAGCAATGCGGGAATTAATGAGCATGCTGCGTTTTTAGCCGCTAAGCGATTCCTGAGCGGTTAAAAACGCATGCATTGGCACAAAAAGCCAAAAACGCATGCTAATTAATTTGATGCATCTTTTAAGCATTTCTGCAGCGTCTGATCCGGCTCAAAGGCTGCGGAAACACTTAAAACGCATCGTGGGCACACAGCCTTATGCATGTCAGTATGATGAAGAAAGCAACAATTTTGGACTTTTTTGTATATCTTTTGGACAGCGTTCGCCATACGGAATATGTCAGTTTTATGGAGCGGGACGTTCCGGACGTGGCGATACCAATTATGTGTACTTTTTTGTTTATTTTTGCTTTATCACAAACGCTGCGTTTTGAGTGGCAAAACGGCTCTTGGTGATGTGTGCACTTTTGTGTGGTTTTTTTTTTACATATTCTAATTTCACTATTTTACTTGGTCTCACTGTGGGAAATGTATCATTCTTATTTTGATTTCTGGTCTCGTTTACTACAGTGCATAAGACCGTCAGCGTCTCACTGACACAGCCTGTGAGACCCATTTTATAGCTGGATCTCACAGGCAACCGTATCCTGTGGTCATCACATGATCTCAGGGTAGCATGGTATCCATTGCTACCCGCGATTCTCATGGAGGGGGTCTATTGGTTACAAAGAGGGTCTTGTAACTCCCTTGTAGCTAATTAAATACCGCTGTCGCGACTGTCAGCGTTATTTAAGGGGTTAATCAGCTCCTGTTGGCTTCAAAATTGTCCAGGGCCGATACTGCAAGGCGTCAGCTGTCATGTACAGCTGACACCTGCGGGAATTGTGACCACCGCTATTCCCGATCGTCGTTTTAAAACAGCGATGAGGGAATAAGGCCCATTAACGAAAGCCGTTTTAATGCGTAAAGGCGGTCGGGGTTAAGATGAAAGTAACAATATTAAAAAGAACAAGCAGTTGATGAGATGTCTCTTAGCTCAGTGTGTGGTCACAATGAACACACATCCTGGACAGAAGTGCAAACTCATTTTCTACTAAATCATAGTGAGACATACATATGTATGTTGCACATGAATCCATTTCTACTTCTCTATGTAGCTTCTTGTGACATGACGTTCTATCAAATCAATTAATGGGTGTACACACCCCTTTTGGAATGAAAATTTGTACTACCAAATTACCCAAAGGATGAATAGACCCAATTAAAGAGATGTATTACAACTGCTACTGTTGACTGCTAGTGCACTGACAGGTCTCTCCCTGTGTACACAAAAGTGAGAGACCTGTCAATCACCTGGGTAGAGTCGACCAGGGGCAGAGGTGGAATAGCTGGAAGAGCCTCGTCTCAGACATCACTACAGCTAACTAAAATAAACACATTGCCCCCTGAGGAAGCCTGTATAGGTGAAACTTCTGGGGAGGCGGAGTTAGCTGTAGTGATGATATCTGAAAAATAGCTATCCAAATGATGTTGTATTAATCCATGGGCTGCAGGCATGGTATAGGTAGGACAGTATATATCTTATACAGTAAATACAATTTCAGCAAAATGGATAAGATTCTAATATACAAGTTAAACTTAAGAAGAAAAACACAGGCTAACTACTGCAATTTTATAATTTTACCACTAAATAGCTTATAATAAAAGTCAAGTTTTAATACATCTCTTTAATTGGGTCCATTGGTAGATGTTATGGGCAGATAGAGGAACATTGGTTAATTATCTCAACAAACTATAAAATATATATATATATATATATATATATATATATATATATATATATATATATATATATATATATATATATATATATATATATATATACACACATACACACACATGTAGCTTAAATTGTCTGTCATCGGTCTGGATGTCCCCGAATTCCACAATCGACCGCACCGCACCAGAAGTACACTGACCTCCATATTGGAATACCCGAGCCGCGGCTGCCCGCCGCCAGGACACCCCCCGCCGCTGCTGGCCATGCCTCCGGACCCCCCCGCTGCCTGCCCAACATGTACATACACACACACACACACACACACGTACTCACATACACGTTCTCACATACATACACACACGTACTCACATCTCCAGCACAGGCCGCAAACCACCCTTTCCTGCTGGCTGTGACTGCACGGAGGTGGGTGGGAAGTTAGAAGGGTTAAAAGTTGATCAGCAATTTCTCATTTTGAACGAGTGGAACCATGAAATGTGATTAGCAAAAAATCTAAGGAAACATCAACGGACATATAAGAATTGCATTCTCAGTAGACTTGGAATTGAGAAACCGGTGAAACTGGGCTGAGTTACACAAGAGATTCTAAGGCAAGAATAGACCAGCGATGTAGCAAGTTCAATGAGGAACTGATACAGCGGTAGAGCAAAGATGTCTCAATGATGTGTTAGAACAGAGATTGTCATGGAGGACAATGCAGAGCTGGCATTGGAACAGCAGAGTTGACTCAGCAATATAGCAGAGCTTGGTTTGTCAAAGGGTTCAGTACAACATAACTGTGCAGTGTTATAGCAGTTTTGAGTTTTTCAAGGGTCCAAGAGCAGTGGCAGTCCATGGTAACGGCATGGACATCAGCTATCTGAATACACAGGTGGTGAGTTGCAGCCTGAGCAGGCCTATTAGGAAAGAGAAAGTAATAATATAGAAAACTGTTGGGTTACCATTGTACAAGGTGGGCCATTTATATGGATACACCTAAATAAAATGGGAATGGTTGGTAATAACAACTTCCTGTTTGTGGCGGTGTTGCTATCAGTGGTGTTAAGAGTGGGAGAAGAGGGTTGCATTGACAATCCAAGACAATAAGCAGCACTTTTAACACATTTTATAAGTGGTCATAAACTTGTAAATAGCTCCTGAAAGAATAAAGTTATGTTAAAACCAATCACACCACTGTTTTTCTTGGGAAGAGGGTCATGTGACTCTTCAAACTTGTTGAGAATTTCACATTAGAAAAAATAAAGCTGGATCCAAAATGGCCAACTTCAAAATGGTCACCACCCATCTTGAAAAGTTTCCTCCACTCCCATATACTAATATGCCACAAATAGGAAGTTGATATCACCAACCATTCCCATTTTACATAGGTGTATCCATATGCATGGCCCACCCTGTAGAAGAACAGATGCAGCAAGCTAAGGCAAGAAGAAAACTCAGCACCTGGCTCTGGAGCAAGGACAGATGAATAACAAAAAGTACTAATGTGTAGCAGATCAGTCGGGGTCAGGGTCGTCCAATCCCCACTGATTATTCAAAAACAAACGCACACAGCTCTGCAAACAGAAGCGCAGAGTTTCTGGTCGAGCCGGAATAGATCGGTATACGGGCTCAATAGAAAATCTATCAGCCTATATTCCATTCTTAGACCAGATTTATACATGTAATATTTGTCATTTAAAATAAATAATTGATAGTAACTAAGAAATGTATAATATCAATCTCTTAGGCTATGTTCCCAAGATGAGCTTTTGATGCTGCAGAATTTCTGCACCTATTTAAATTACTTGCAGTTTTTCATTGTGTTTTTGTGTGCGTTTTTATCGCGCTTTTGACACTGCGTATTTTGTCTCTTCTTGGTGTTTCATGCTTTAAATAAAGCTGCTTTGCTTTTGATACTTGCTGGTATTTGGCTTGACAAAAGTATATCTAAGTTTGGTGCGGATTACACGCGTTTTTGATGCGTTTCCACCACGGAAATGCACTATAAACGCATGTACATTTTTCTGTATCTAATGCGAGTCTATGGGGAAATTCTGCACAGAAAACTAAGAAAACCTGCAAGAGAAATTGACATGTTGCAGATTAAAAACACGCACCACAGGTCAGTTTACGTTGAGTAAAATAAAAGCACAGTGGGCATGAGATCCCATCCACTTTGCTAGAACTGTAAGACACTGCGTTTTGAGCACAGATACGCACCGTCAAAAACGCACCAAAAGCTCATCTTGGGAACGTAGCCTTAAAGGTAATCTGTGACCGTATTTGACCTACCTAAACTATTAATATAGGCGTACAGTTTATAGACCTCTGAGAAAAGTCCTACTTGCATGCCTTATATCAGATGCCTTGCTGAGAAATGATATTTTATCACTAAATATAAATTACCCCTTTCAGGTTATGGGGAGGATGCTGCCAGGAAGATAACTCTGCCTCCTGAACTTATTATACATGAAGGGGGAGTTACCAGTGTGATGTGTTATTGCTGCTCTCATCTAACTGCAGAGCTGTGTGTGATTATACCTGACACATCCGTAGGTTCCTCTTGGGTCCCGGCATTGTCACGAGCCCATGCCCTGTGTGGAGGTTGATGGGCGCACTCGGGAAGATGGACACAGAACCGTGTGAAGGGCAGGCAGTTGTTCCCAGGTGCACCGCAGAACTGAACAGGAATTTCCTGGGGCTGACGGAGTCAGTGAGCTAAGGGATAGTCTAGAACAGTGTTCCCCAACTCCAGTCCTCAAGAGCCACCAACAGGTAATGTTTTCAGGATTTCCTTAGTATAGCTCAGGTGATAATTGCAGTACCTGCACAGGCAATAATTCAATCACCTAGGCAATACTAAGGAAATCCTGAAAACATGACCTGTTGGTGGCTCTTGAGGACTGGAGTTGGGGAACACTGGTCTAGAAGGAACAAATGGTATGACTGAAGAGGCGTTGTGCGAAGGAAGTAAGGAATACAAAGTGTTGTGCCCTTTCCCATGTTACAACATTATGAACTTGAACTGACCAGTAACCAACCATTTGCTTGTTGCAATGAATTTGGTGTCCCTCGATGAGTTGTGTGCAGCGGCTCCTGAATATGGAGGCCTGGAGACAGCGGAAGCATTCATCATACAACTGAGTGTAATGCACCCAAACCATGCACTAATAACGTGATTTCTAAAACAAAATTCACCCTTTTCTGTATCTAACATCCAAATGTTCATGTAATTGCTCTACACTACATAACATCTAAAAGATAGATTTACTATTTAAAGTGAATGTATTAAGTTTCTCTAAGGTGCAGTATATTTATACACATGAATTTCTAGAACATCTACTACAACAACATTATACAACAATGCAACCTTTTCCATTTCACTGGCAAAACAAAGCTAAAAGAGCACAAGTCAGCAGTCTCATTGAGATACGAGTATTTCAGAGTCAGTGCATGCCATGGTCAGATACAATCGTAAATCTTCATACTGATTTTTAGTAGTCAAACAAACATGTAATCTCAGAATAAAGGTCCCCATTCACATTAGACTAATGTCGGGAGGCTCAGACAACAGTTTAATTAATATGAGCTTTTTCCGTCTGTTCCGTGACAGATTTTGTTTAGGGAGCCAACGGTCTGGCATGTTCGATTTTGGAATTCCCATCCTTTTGTTCTGAAAGGGATAGTCTGGCAGCAGCTCTTTGAGGAGAATACCAAAGCTAGGAAAAATAGCTCCTGGCCGAACCATCAACAGGTAACTATCTTGCGCCAGGCCCCATAGACTAAACTGAACAGTGTACTCAAGCTTTTAATTTAAAGGTTTTCACCAAACATTTAATAAAAGTCACGTAATTCAATGTGCAGCCCGTCCTAGTCACATCAGGAAGGACTGCAGTTTAAAGAAACGCTGATGTAGACCTGCATATCAACTGAAAGAATAATGGTGTTGTGAAACACATACCTCAGTGAGCTTCCAGAGCATGGCAGTGACAGGAGAAGAAACAAATCTCCTTGCCGACAGCCTGTGCACGGAGAACCAAGACTGGAGAAAAACAATTCTTTGTCCTCCAGTCATAGAAAACATTTGTTTTTTCTCGTGTCACAACCCTGTTCCAGCACCCCCTGAATTGCACGATTACTACCTGCTCCTCTGATAGTAGAGACACAGTTCTAGGGACTGTTATTTCAGTCTGCAACCAGTCCTGACACACCACTAGGACGTGACAGAGGCTGTTTTATCACATTCTTGAAGAACCCCTTTAAATTAAATATATATTTTCCCATGTTCAACTCTTAGCTACTAAAAGAAACTCCAGTGCTACAATCTGTGATCCAGAAATACAATGGTATGGCTATGTTCAAACCTGCGTTGCAGCTGACTGACAAATAAGTTTAAAAGGTTTGCGCAGACTAAATAAAAATCTTGCCCAGTATTTCCTCTACAAAGGCTTGTTTAGAGGGAAGAATTAAAACACACTAAGGCCTAATTCCTACGATATTTTTCAATGTACCATTATAATCTATATGGTGTGTCTGCAAAAAAAATAAAATAAAGAGAAATGTTTGTTTTTTATAATGGATCGAAATTAGCCAAAAATCTATGGGTCTGTGAAAATCTCAGGCAGCACAGATTTGGCATCAGAGTGCCATCCATATGTTGTCCATGATTAACATTGCAAGGACAGGAGATAATCTGTAATATATCCAGAAGGTGGAGAAACCGGGTTCACATGCCTTGTTATGCTCCTATATCAACTCTAATCTGTCCCCTCCCTCACCCAGGGAGGTGGAAAGCTGAAGTGTATAGGAAAACACTAACCTGACAAACACGGGAAGACGGACAGGGATAAATAGAAACAATCATATAAAATATACACAAAAACAGAGTAGAACACAGGAGTGTAAAAAAGGAGAACCATATAAGAGAGGATGAGGATGCACACACAAACAAAACTCCAAGCAACAATTTCCTGAATAAATCTCCAAATGCCTACTCAAATCACACACACTACACCTCCAACTCCAAACCAGGCAGCAAGAACTAACACTGGCAAAACCTAAGTGTCAGAGGAGAATATATTACGCAAAGGTGAGTGGCCAACACTGAACAGCTGAGATCAGGTAGGAAAGTTCCAGGAGATTCAACTTAACAGATTAACCCTTGCACTGACAGCAAGGAAAAACATGCACTGTTTAATAATATAGTGAAGTACTTCTAACCAATGCAGGTGTTTGTGAAACCAGACGCCACAATCTTCTGGCCCCTCTCAGTCGCGGTATCTCAGTGACAGCCAATCTAAGAACAAATATTTATAGGGGTTCTGGTGCCGAGTGATCCTCTTTGCAGCGAGCAAGCGCCACAGACAGGAGAGAGGGAGGATAGCATTGATTGTATGCACGCGGGCCTGTTTGTCACCTGCAGTGTCAGTGTGGAGATGCAGGGCCGAGATTCAATCCCCAAAGAATTCACTTTGGGCATGCTAGCCTAAAATCAAATTCAGGGGAAAAGTGCGGCATGTTGATTGAGGGGACAAAATGGTGCAGCGAGCTCTTGGCCATGCCAAGGGTGCACAGAGGAGGCCTCATTTACATATGAAATAAATCCATTTTCTGTCCAACTAAATAAGCAAAATCGAGTTTTATCGGACTACGTCCCTAGGACTTATTTAGTTTAACCATTTTCCTACGCAGTCAATTTTGATTTTTGGAGTGCAATTTTTTTTTAGATTAAAAGTGTTTACATTTTTTACTTTATTTTTGCTTTTATTATATACTGCAATACCACAACGCAGTATGTAGTGAAAATCTTGGTCTCCTTTGAACTTCAGCATATAGCTGAGCTTCAGAAGAGGACTAAAATGGCTGCAATGTGAAGTGTCAGCAGGGCGCCAGCTGTCATACCCCCCAGCGTCATATTGCGTGAAGGGGTTAAATACAGTTTTAGTGGTAACAGACTTCCTTTAAATCCTCATTCAGACCACTGTGTAACAGTCCATGAGCGATTCGCGATGCACAGAGTATCCGTGATCGGAACTTGACAGCCTTTTATATTCCTATCCGAATGTGGCCTAAACGTGGAGCACAAAGTAAGTGTGGCTTTTTGCTCGGCCAGGAATTATTCACATTTATGAAATGCAGCTACTTTCCTAAAGTATAAGAAAAAAAAGAGCCTGGTGTAGAAATTGGGCTATACTTTAAACCAGTGTCAAAGTACAGTATTATGACAGATTTATCAAGTGGAAGTAATGCTTGTCGCAACAGAACTCAAAAATTACCTTAAATTTAAAGGGGGTTTATGGTTTCAGAAAAGTTCTGTCCCAAACACGTCGCTCGTTGTCTCCACCACTGCCCTGCTCTCTGGTTGTAGTGCTGACATCATGAAAACAGCAATGCAGCAATCATGGAGCTCAGTGACTGCTGATGTAAGCGCACAAGTTCAAGACTGGCTGAAGCGCTGCAGACAAAGACCAGGGCAGTGGTGGAGACAAAGCACCGGACCCTGGGAAAGGGAACAAAAAAAAGGACAGCTTGTTTTTCCCCCTCCATGCATTGCACCTGCGGATAGAACTATTCTGAAACCGAACAACCCCTTTCATGTAGACACTACTAAGTCCACATTTATCAAAATGTGTGTCATTTTATACAGGCTTATTGCAATTCTGTGAGTACGGCCTCATTCACACAGCAGTATCCTGGGCATTATTTTATATCAGTAGTTGTAAACCAAAACCAGAAGTTGGTTTAAAGCAAACTAGGACAAATATTTCCGTAAGGCAAGATTCCGACATCCGAGCATCACGGTCTAAGTACGGACCGTGATGCGACACTAGCCGTGAGTCTTCGGGCTCAAACGGCATATATGAAGCTGTCAAGTATGGGTCAGGAGGCGCGAGGCAAGTGTGTACAGGTGATACACTGAGCTTCGCCGCATGGCTCGCTCATATCTGCGGAAAACAAAAACCTCCGCTGTTGATCCAGAAAAGAAGGATGAGTGTCATGCGAGGACGACCTGATATTTTTCACCTAGGATCCGTATGGCACGTGTAAGCAATCTGTATGCAGTGCGTTTTTAACATCAGCTTCTACATATTGCAATTCTCTGTCAATTAAAGTTAGTTTACAAATTAAAAAAAGCAATCTTATATACAGATACAATAAATGGGATAGATGTCCTGTAGATATTTAAAGTCACAAGCCCCCTATGTAAAACAAAGGCATAAAGGGTGTTTAGCATTATTTAACCTATTAAATTTATAATTAATTTAAAAAAATGACATAGGTTCCTCCCTATTATTTAATAACCACCAAAGGCCAAGCAGACAGCTGCAGACTGACACCAATAGGCTGGGATGGGGCCATGGATATTCACCCCAGCCCAGAGCCACCCCATAAATGGCGCATTCATCAGATGAGCCAATTCAGGCGCTTTGCCTCGTCTCTTCCTGATTGCTTTGGTGCGTTGGCAATCGAGGTAATGGTTTTGGTGTTGACATGAGCTGTGTACTGTCTGCTGACATCAAGCCCAGGGGATAGTAAGGGACAGGTGTCTGGAAGACACCCACATTAGTGAACGCGTAATCAATAGAAACACATACAAAATTCCAAAACGCAGTCTCCAACAATTAGCCTCTTTTACCCATTTATTAATTTAAAAAATAATCCACAGCGTCAGCCGTAAATCCATAATATGGACGTCCCACGACGATCGCCGACTCTGCTACATCCGGAGGCTGTGATCAGCACTGACATCATTAATGTGACCACTCGGCTCATCACAGTAAGGATACCCACAGGTCACAGCCAGAGGTTCTCATGGTAGCCTCTGTGTGGGCAGCAGAGGACAGCGCTAGAACCGCCTGTGACCAGCGGTAACCTTAATGACGTCACTGCTCGCTACTGCTGCTGGTTCTCACGCTAATCTCAGTGTATTCCTGCGGCCGTGTTGCGCTCTTTGGATATTTCTGGGGTTTAGGCCAGTAGCTTTTCGCATGGCATTCACCAAATACAGGCTCTTATCAAAACATGCACAGCGACATAGGTGCAGAGCAGTCTTAGGGCAGGTGCAGATGAGCACATTTTCGGTCCGAGTTTGATCCATCATAACATCGGATCGTGCTGGGATCAAGGTTATTCTATGGGGCCATGCACATGTTCTATAGTTTCCTCAAACAGACTGAGGAAAAACGATAAACTTGTCTGAGGAAAAGTATGAACAAATAATTGGATGGCATGCGGCCATGCAAGTCATTGAGGGCGTGGAATCCATTGGACTGTACTCGGACGACATCCGAGTGCAATCTGTTTTCAGCGGCTTCAAAAAATGGAAAAGATTTTTTTCTCCTCCATCTTCTCATCCAAGAGGATCGGACAGTGGCGGATTATAATGAGGTCAATTTGGGCAGTTGCCCCGGGCCCAGTGGGGTTAAGGGGCCCACAGCCCAGGCCAGTAAATTGCCCCATTATAATCCGCCACCGCGCAGGGCCGGATTATAGGCAGGGCAGGCGGGGCTTCAGCCCCGGGGCCCCCACCACATTCCTGCTGGCTGCTGCAATGGCACTCCATCTTCTCCCCACCTAAAAGTGAGTGACCGTGGGGGCGGCATTATGTGCTCTGCTACCAGCAGCATCTACAAGTAGCGTGAACGCTGATGCTGGTAGCGTGCAAAGGCTTGTGATGAGATCACAGGAGGTAAGGTGTCAGGGCCCCCGATCATGTGACCCCTGTCTCCTCCCCTCCTGTGACCTCATCACAGGTCCTGTGCGCACAGCACAGAGCACTGAGAGCAGCCATGTATGTGGAGTGCGGCTCTGCGGGTGGAGGTCGGTGCTGGAGGCTCCATTATTCTCTATGTGGAGTGCGGCTCTGCGGGTGGAGGTAGGTGCCGGAGGCCAGATTATTCTCTATGTGGAGTGCGGCTCTGCGGGTGGAGGTCGGTGCCGGAGGCTCCATTATTCTCTATGTGGAGTGCGGGTGGAGGTCGGTGCCGGAGGCTCCATTATTCTCTATGTGGAGTGCGGCTCTGCGGGTGGAGGTCGGTGCTGGAGGCTCCATTATTCTCTATGTGGAGTGCGGCTCTGCGGGTGGAGGTCGGTGCTGGAGGCTCCATTATTCTCTATGTGGAGTGCGGCTCTGCGGGTGGAGGTAGGTGCCGGAGGCCAGATTATTCTCTATGTGGAGTGCGGCTCTGCGGGTGGAGGTCGGTGCTGGAGGCTCCATTATTCTCTATGTGGAGTGTGGCTCTGCGGGTGGAGGTCGGTGCTGGAGGCCCCATTATTCTCTATGTGGAGTGCGGCTCTGCGGGTGGAGGTCGGTGCTGGAGGCTCCATTATTCTCTATGTGGAGTGGGGCTCTGCGGGTGGAGGTCGGTGCTGGAGGCTCCATTATTCTCTATGTGGAGTGCGGCTCTGTGGGTGGAGGTCGGTGCTGGAGGCTCCATTATTCTCTATGTGGAGTGCGGCTCTGCGGGTGGAGGTCGGTGCTGGAGGCTCCATTATTCTCTATGTGGAGTGCGGCTCTGCGGGTGGAGGTCGGTGCTGGAGGCTCCATTATTCTCTATGTGGAGTGCGGCTCTGCGGGTGGAGGTCGGTGCTGGAGGCCCCATTATTCTCTATGTGGAGTGCGGCTCTGCGGGTGGAGGTCGGTGCCGGAGGCTCCATTATTCTCTATGTGGAGTGGGGCTCTGCGGGTGGAGGTCGGTGCTGGAGGCTCCATTATTCTCTATGTGGAGTGTGGCTCTGCGGGTGGAGGTCGGTGCTGGAGGCTCCATTATTCTCTATGTGGAGTGCGGCTCTGCGGGTGGAGGTCGGTGCTGGAGGCTCCATTATTCTCTATGTAGAGTGTGGCTCTGCGGGTGGAGGTCGGTGCTGGAGGCCCCATTATTCTCTATGTAGAGTGTGGCTCTACGATTCGTGACCCCCGTCACGTGACGAGGGGGGCCCACAGAGTCTGAACTGCCCCGGGCCCTGGCTACCCTTAATCCACCCCTGGGATCGGAACACACTATGATCACACGCTGATCAGAATGTAATTTGCATAATCAGTCCGATACTCTCGGATGAGAGAATTTACGGCCATATGCACCTACAGTCAGCAGCAGAATATTAGATTGAAAACTCTTAGGATCACTGTACTAGATTGAGCTGCAAGTAACAGGGAGTGTATTAAGGTACATTGTAAAGTCCTAAGAGAGGCATATATGGCTTTTTTTATGGAGGCGTTGACCGTCCTGAGCTTATAAAAGATATACAGATATATAGCAACACGCAGCAAGACAGACATGATCCAGGGAAATATCCAATCGACAGAACTGGGGTCAGGAAGGAATTTTCCCCCCTTTGAGGTACAACTATGGAGTTTTGGATCCAGTGGCTCTCAGCATGCCAGCTTGTTCTGTGGCCTCTATGGGGCCGGACAGAAGAATCACTGTGATCATTGCTTACTTAAAAGGCTGGTAATATTTTCATTACATTGTTGCCTATTGCTAAACTAATTTAAAAAATGAAAGCTATATATTGTGGCGTGTGACAGTGATTAAAGTGATCACCATCACCCTCAGTATTTCACAGCTAGACCCGATGCTATAATGGGCGCAATATACAGAAATCAGATCAGGTAACTCCACATAACGTCAATTTTTGTCCAAAGATACATTACAAGTGTTATCAGGGTCAATCTCTGTGATGGGGGCGCTAACATAGTATTTGTCCTACACAACATACTACCTGAAAGAAAACTGAAGACCGAGGGACAAAGAGCCACTGAATACAGGGGCTTTTGTATACAAATAGGAAATAGACTAAACATGTCTACAACAAGGTCCCCAGGACAAAACCTGGAAAGAGGCCTGATCTGCACTAACTTTTTGTAGCACTAGCAATTGATTTTAACTACACCTGCTGTCCAAATCAATACATGGAGCTGTGTGCTACTGGGAGGAGTGCAGCTGCCACTTTATAGTTAAAATCAATCAGTAGGGCTACAAAAACTTGTAGTGTAGCCCAGACATTACATAGCAATTGCCACTATTAGCAGAAAATGTAATGGTGCAAGTTTACTAAAACGGGAATACCTTACATTATGCATCTTACGCCAAACTGGAATGGCTCGTGCCAAATGTATTCAAAGGCACAGGTTTCTTAATAAATGTGGCACAATTGGAAAGTTACACGACTAGAATCCAAGTGTATTTAGACAGAGTACAAGCACTTTCAACATGGAAGAGTCATAATACCATATATCTGCTGGCAGAAAGATGCACAGGCCGGGCAACTGCAGTGATCTTATCACCCAGTCTGCCTACAGACTCACGGCGCTATTCCCCACACAGGCGCAGTAACAGCCGCGTCATTACCTCGCATGGGCGGGTAGAGTGGGTAGAGCACGCAGTTGTGGCTGTTACTGCACATGCGCGGGAAGAGTGGTGAATGTGCTTGCACAGGCGCAGTTTGTGGCCTTGCGGCCACGAACTGCGCTTGTGCAAGTTACAGTGCCGCGGTGCCTTATGGGATTCAAGGACAGCGGGCAGAAGTCCCAAATGGCAAATATATATATATATATATATATATATATATATATATATATATAGATACTAATCAATCGCACAGGCCCATTACAGGCCCGTCAAACATGTCAGCCCAAGGGACAAGCGACGATATAGGACATGCTCAAATAACACACTAAAATAAAAGGGAAACTTTTCTGGCAGAACTATCCCCTTTAGCCCTTTTTTGTATCAAACAAATAAATGATCATGTCACTGTCACTCAGCGCTACAATACACAGAATGTAAAAGATACAGTCACTATTATTAGTAAATCTGTATGTTACTGCAGCCCCACACTGTTAAAAAGTTTCCCTAAGGTCAAGTGTATTTACACACATGGATATCTAGAGCTTTCATTATACAATCACAACCTGGCTTTCAATGTCACTGGCTGAACAAAGCTAAAAGCGAGCAGGTCAGCAGTCTGATTGAGGCACGAGTATTTCAGGGTCAGGTTCTGCCATTGTCAGATACAAGCACAAGTCTTTATACCGGTTTACGCTTCTTTTCTACTGGCCCTCACTTACTGTATTTTGTGCATTTTTTCTTTCTTTTAAAATAGTGTCCATTCTGCTTTGTTGTATTTTTTTTTAACCATTTATGCCAAGCACAAGATTTTACTTTAATGGTGGAGAGAAAAGTGAGTGTAGCTTGCTGCTCGGCTAGGAATTAGACACATTTATGAAACACGACTTTTAAAAGTGAGACAAAAAAAAATTCTTTCTAATCCATACAGACCCGTTGGAGTCTTTTAGCTAGTGTGAAAAGAAATTTTAGCTAGTGTGAAAAGAAAAGCAGGATGAAGATTTTCTGCAGCGCCCTCGACATAACAGTACAGCAGACAAATGACAGAGGAGACATGGCGATGGACCCGAGCAAGTGATCAGCTCTGTAGGTTATAATGGGTGTACAACAGATTAAAAAAAAAAAAGGTATGTGAGAGTCGGATGTTTGAACGAGGTCTTAAACATATAATAGTTTGGCTAGATTATAATTTTTTGAAGCCACTCCTAGTTGTAGCTTAGAAATACTGAAGGAAAACACTGATTAAATACTGCCGCTTGAAAGTGGCCCATTGTGCCATGCTTGCCACAATGCGAGACATCCCCAGGCTGCATTCACACGTTCAGGTTTTTTCGCGGCGGTTTTTACTGCGTGATTTTGCAGCGAAAACGCAAAAAAAAAAAGCATCCCATGCATTCCTATGGGATTACGCAATGCTGTGCTAATGCTGCAGATTTTCCCGTGGCGGAATCGCATCACGGAAAAATCTGCAGCACGCTCATTAATTTGCAAAATCGCGGCGATTCCACCCATGTAGGAATGCATTGTTCTACTTACTTTCCGCATGTGGCTGTGCCTACCATGCGAAAAGTAAGCAGAACATTTGCGAATGGTACCCACGGTCCGGAGGAGAGGAGACTGTCTTCCGGGCTCTGGGTACCATATCCCTGTAAAAAATAGAATTTAAAAAATAAAAAAAAATAAAAATCGGGTTATATTCACCTTCCGACGTCCCGTGCATCGTCCGCAGGCTTCAAAGATACACGCGGCAGCTCCCGTTCCCAGTGATGCATTGCGATGACCTTTGCTGACGTCACGTCTTGCGATGCTGTAGCGGTCTCACAAAACCGCGACGTCATGAAAGGTCATTGCCGCAATGTATCACTGGAAACGGGACCTGTCGGAGCATCGCGGAGGCCTGGGAACGCTACGCGGGATGTCGGAAGGTGAATATAACATGATTTTTAATTTTAATTATTTTTAACAGTAGATCTTTTTACTACTGATGCCGCATAGGCAGCCTCAATAGTAAAAAGTTGGTCACACTGGTCACAGTTTGACTAGTGTGACCAACCCGTCAATGGGTTTTCCAAGCGATGCTACAGATCGCTTGGAAAACGCTAGTATTCTGCAAGCTAATTACGCTTGCAAAACGCTAGTTTTTCCACGGGATTTTAAAATGCCATTTTCCTTCGGAATGGAATTCCGGAATTCTCACGGTAACTTCCGCAGAAATTCCGCTATGTGTGAACCCAGCTTCACAGTGACAGCCATGTACTTGGCACTGCCATATTGGGCCACTGTCACGCCGCATAAGCATGCTCACCCGGTCTCCGCTCCCACGCCGCAGCCCCCGCCGCCCAACAGCCACGGTGGTCCCTTCTGGCAGGCTCGCAGCCGACGGGGTCTCTGCATGCAATGCGCATGCGGCATAGGCCACGCCTCCCTCCTGTTACTTGTGCTCCAGCAATGCCCTGACCCGGAAGCACCTACGGACCAATGGCAGACCTGACAGGGCCATATCAGGCTGTTCCCCCCTGAGGGAGGCGCCTGATCGTTGTGTTTGCTAGTACACTGGGCCGCGCTTCCTCGTGTGCTCTCTGCAGTCTCGCAGTCCTGTCTTCAGTGATTCCTGCAGTAGCCTTGCAGTCCTGCCTTCCGTGGTCCCTGCAGTAGCTCCGCAGTCCGGTGCTCCGTAGGCCCTCCTATCCACACTCCAGTCCTTCAGTCCTACTCTAGTCCTGCCTCCGGTGTTCCTGCTCCATCCTGCTATCCACACTCCAGTTCTTCAGTCCTTCTCCAGTCCTGCCTCCGGTGTTCCTGCTCCATCCTGCTATCCACACTCCAGTTCTTCAGTCCTACTCCAGTCCTGCCTCCGGTGTTCCTGCTCCATCCTGCTATCCACACTCCAGTTCTTCAGTCCTACTCCAGTCCTGCCTCCGGTGTTCCTGCTCCATCCTGCTATCCACACTCCAGTTCTTCAGTCCTACTCCAGTCCTGCCTCCCGTGTTCCTGCTCCGTCCTGTTGTCTATGCTCCAGTCCTGCAGTCCTACTCCGGTCCGGTCTCCAGTGATCCCGCTCTGTTGTCTACGCTTCAGTCCCGCACTCCTACTCCAGTCCGTCCTGAGCCGCCCCTCTCGGTACAGGCTATCGTGGTACCCGAACCCCTGGGCCTGCTCCTAACTATCCCTGTATAGGGGTCGACTCCACCTGGCAGCTCGCCCGAGGCCCCTCGCTGCCACGGTCCAGAGGGTCCACTCCTGGTGATTTGTCTCCTGACCAGCCGTGGTAACAGGCACACACCGCAGTATTTAGTCAGTGTTTTTTATCAGTTTTTCAAAGCTATAGGGGTATGTGTCCACAGTGCGGATATGCAGCAGAAACCCAGCTCTGCCCAAAGCATCACCCCCTTTTGTACTTGCAGTGATTCCGCATGTGTTCATTGAACACATGCGGAATCACCGCATACTATTCATAGACTGGGTTATGTATCTTGTGGAGACGGAGCGTCTCCACAAGATAAATAGACATGCTGTGGTCTAGAAAGACGCGCCGCATGTCCGGTTAAGCAGGTCTGCCATCTGCTTCTATGTACGCATAGTGGAGATGGAATTTCATAAAATCCCCTCCACTATGCTGTAACATCTGGACACTGAGGATTGGACGCTGCGGATGTACGCAGCAAATCCTGGAGGATTCCTGACCGTGGAAACATACCCTAATTGGGAGGGAGGCAGTTTTCACAGAAGTGAATATCTGCTGCACAGTCACTTTTCTTGCTGTAATAACCTTATTATTGACCCATTTCGTAACTATGTAAAAAGTTAAAGAGATCTTGATATCTGATACATTCTTCCAATTCTTGGGCAGCATGTATCAGGCACAGGCTGTATGAACTCAAAAACGCTTAGGCTTTTCAGAGAAAATCACACTTTAACCCCTTCACCCAGAAGCCTGTTTTCACCTTTCCTGACCAGGCCAATTATTACAATTCTGACCACTGTCACTTAATGAGGTCATAACTCTGGAAGGCTTCAATGGATCCCACTGATTCCAATATTGTTTTCTCACGACATATTGTACTTCATGATAGTGGTAACATTTCTTTGATAGGGACTTGCATTTATTCGTGAAAAAAATGGAAATTTGGCGAAAATATCGCAATTTTCAAACTTTTAAATTTTAGGCCTTTAAATCAAGAGTTAGATCACACAAAATTAATAAATAACATTTCCCACATGTCTACTTTATATCAGCACAATTTTTGAAACAATTTTTTTTTGTTAGGAAGTATAAGGGTTAAAAGTTTACCAGCGGATTTCTCATTTTTACATCAAAATTTGCAAAACCATTATTTTTTTTGGGACCACCTCACATTTGAAGTGACTTTGAGGGGCCTATATGATAGAAAATACCCAAAAGTGACAAGGTACCCAAAACCACATTCAAGAAGTTTATTAACCCTTCAGGTGCGTCACAGGAATTTTTCGAATGTGTAATGAAAGAAAATAAACATTTACGGTACTTTTCTTTCACAAAAAATAACAGGCAAAAATGGACCATATAATTTGTTGTGCAATTTCTCCTGAGCGTGCCAATACCCCATATGTGGGGGAAATCTACTGTTTTGGTGCATGGCAAGGCTCGGAAGGGAAGGAGCGCCATTTCACTTTTTGAGTGCAAAATTTGCTGGCATAATTAGCGGACGCCATGTCATGTTTGGAGAGCGCCTTATGTGCCTAAACAGTGGAAAACTCCCACGTGACACTATTTTGGAAACTAGAGCCCTTAGGGCAGGTACGGACTGGGGCTGAAATTCAGCCCTGACATTTGAAATCACACAGGCCCATGCTGTCCCCGTCCCCAAGCACCAGATGGGATATATTACTCTGGATTGAAGAAAGCAAGATTTTCTACAAGACCAATATTTCTAACGACACCCGTGGCCTGCTGGAGTAAGTGACTTTGTGCTCCGTCACAACTCTTAACAGTATGGGTGTCTTGAGAACACCGATTCTGTTAACAACGTAGCAGACAGCCCATGACCAAACAGGCCCTACTGGAATTTGCCAGAATTGACAGATGGCCAGTCCGGCCCTACCTTAGGGAACTTAACTAGATTGCAAAGCCCAGAAGGGAAGTAGCACCATATTACAGTGCCGATTTTGCTGCACTTGTTTGAGGGTGCCATGCTATATTAGCAGAGCCCCTGAGGTGCCAGAACAGCAGAACCCCCCATAAGGGACCCCATTTTACAAACTAAACCTCTCAATGAATTCATCTAGGGGTACAGTGATTGTATTGACGCCACAGGTGTGTGTCAGACTTTTATACCATTAGTGAAGAAAAAATAATTTAAACTTACCACCAAGATTGTGCATTATCCCCAAGTTTTACAGTTTTATACTGAGAAATGGGTAAAAAATGGTACCAAAATTTGTCCCACAATTTCTGCTCAATGTAGAAATACCCCATATGTGGCTGTACATTACTGCTTAGCTATACGGAGAGACTCGGGAAGTACGGAGCACATATTTTCCTAGAACAGTTTGCAGAGTCCATATACAGAGCCCCCAAGTGCTAGAAAAGCAGAATCTCTCCTCAAGTGACCCCATTTTGGAAATTATTCCCTTTTGTGAATTTATCTACAGGTGTAGTGATGATTTTAACTCCATGGGCATTTTCCAGAACCATCAGCAGTGGATGTTGCTGACTGAAAATTGAAAACTGCCATTGTAGTGACCAGTACGTTAGGTCCAGCCAGTGCTTCTGGAGGCACGCACCTGTAAATTAGGCGAGCTCTCATCACTACAGAAATGCCAAACATGTGGGCGCTATATGTGGTTTAGACACACTGGGGCTCAGAAGGGAGGGGGGCATTTGCTGAATTTCTTTTGGAGGATGAGGAGCCATTTCGCTTTTCCAGAGCCTTTCTGCTACCAATAATGTGGAAGCCATATATATTGCCATTATCTGATGATAGATCTGAGTGGGGACTTGCTTTTTTTTTGTGGACTGAGTTGAAGCTTTTACTGGGAACATTTTACATAACATTTTGGATCACATTTATCCGACACGTTACGCTGAGCAGTTACTTTGGAGTTTCCATCTAAATCTCTGAGTGACATGATTCAGATGAAACCCCCGAGGGATCCATTCACTATAATGAGGCATCTGGTTCAGCGGTGTTCTTTTCAGGTGTATAAAACTGTGGCCAATGGCACTTTTATGCAATCCTAAAAAGACGGACACCACCGGATCACAGGTCAGACGGCATCCACAGTGCCTCCGCCTCAATCTGCCTCATTATAAGGAATCTTCCACCGGTGGTTCCGTCTGAATCATGTATTTCAGAGATTTACACGGACACCCTGGTGTAAGCGCTCAGCACAGAGCTCAGGATAAATGTGCGCCGAGCCTTTTTTTATTTTTGCCTTGTTTTTATGGTGTTCACTGAAGGGGTTAACTAGTGGGATAGTTTTATAGAGAGGGTCGTGACGGACGCGGTGACACCAAATGTGTGTAAGGTAGCGCTTGTTACTCAGGTTGGGGATACTCGCTGTGCAGCCAAATAACCAGGTCCGGCACGGGTTTTTCATAAAAACATCAACATAGTCCATGCCGTTTATTCATCAGCATAAACCAAAATCAGCATGCAACAGTCTTATAGCAGACAACAGGGTATCTTCATAGTGGAGCTCTGCTCCCCTTAGCATTCTGGTCACACAGGCTGTGCTTTATCCGGCCATCAGGCTATACAGTCTCTCAGTTACTCTCCCCGTGTCCGGGTTACCTCTTATCTGCTTCACACTGCAGACGTCCGTTCCCTCCTGGAACTGTCAGACACACGCAGCCATTATACACAGCGTCCACACGTGCTGTTCTGGGAGGCAGCCACATCTCCCAGCAGTCGGCCTGACGAGATCTTCCATACGGACCAACCGGGTCCAAGCATTCACTCATGTGACCTACCCTGGTCACCTTATAGGGTCCGTAGCCACACCCACCGGATCACATGGCTATGACCTCATCGCAGGTCCTACAACCATTCACCCACACACTTTACTATGGGCGTTTTAGACACCCGCCCCTAGGTGGGTTTGTAGGTGGCTTGTCCCACCTGCTTCACCAGCCACCTGAAGGCTTCTCCCTGACACACTGTACCAGAAACATCAGCAGTACCTCTGCTGATAAGCACATAATCAAGCCTTCATCCCAAGGCCACCCACCTTTGGATACATAACAGTCATTTAGCATCCTACTCCTATTACCACACTGAATATGCCTGTACGCCTGTCCTGGGACACCCACATAGCACCCCCTAGCGGACTCAGTGGACACTACACCTCAGTACTTTTTTTTTACATAAATGTATTTATTGGAAAAAGATGTTTCTTTTTAGTTCTTTATTTGGGAATTTTTAAAAAATATTTTTACACTTTACTCGTTCACAAGCCACCTTCACTGCAAGATTGCATTGCGTTGTTCTCATGGGAGCACTCAGGGCATCAGAGGGGTTTTATTTCCCGTGATCGGTGCTAGCACCGATCATGGGCGTTGCTACAGGGTGTCAGCTCTCACACAAAGCTGACATGCACACCTAATCGCTGCGGTGCAAAGCAGTATATGTACGGCGCATGTCAGGAATGGGTTAATAGCTGTTTGGGACCTAGCCGAGTAGACTAGTTGGACAGGCGGCTCTCTGGCAGCTTCTCCCCACTGATATGTGCGGATTAAGTCTATGTGTACACGTATGCAGAAATTTCCTGAGAAAAACCAGACTCCTTCCCAGGAAATCCGCACCTTTTTTGCGTTTTTATCGCTTTTTTTGCAGATTTTTCGCGTTTTTTTCCCCGGAGCATTCCAATATAATGAAATCCGCAGATTTTCTGCAAAATTAATGAACATGCTGCGTTTTTCTCCGCAATGCGTTTTCTTTGTGGAAAAAAACGTATCATGGGCACAAAAATTGCTAATTTCATTCTAATAATAGGATGCTTAATGTATGCGTTTTTTAAGCATTTTTGCAGGGGAAAAACGCGAAAAATCCTGAACGTGCATACAGGCAGAGACCTGTCAAACATACCTGGCTGAGTTCATACAGCCAGTGTGTGACACATGCTGCTCAATCTACAGGCAGCGTGTATCAGCCGATAGGATCACTTTACGCAAACGTCAGGAGACAAATTAAAGAATTTTAGCAGCAATTATAATTTCGGCAAATACTTCCAACATAAGACTGTGGACACACGTTAACTTTGGCCTCTATGCCACTACTACATTGCAGCGCAATGCAAATGAATTGGGATGCATTGTGACCCGCAAGGTATTGTACAAATTAAACAAATAATCCCAACAAAATTGTTATCCTCTTAAGACTGTGTTCACACACAGCGTTTTTTTCGCGTTTTTCCTGTGGATTTACCAAAAAATCCGCTCAAAAAACGCTTAAAAGAAGCTTCCCATTCATTTTAATGCATTTTGCACTTTTTGTGCATATTGATGCGTTTTTCTACCGTGAAAAACACGCTTCGCGGTAAAAAACGTAGCATGCTCATTAATTTCGCGGTAAATTCCGCATTTCTGTCTATTTTCTATGTGTCTGGGGATGCGCGGCAAAAACGCTCGTTTTCTGGGAAGGAGTCCTGTTTTTATGCAGAAATTTTCTGCATACGTGTGCACATAGCCTAAAGGGAATCTGTCACCCCTTTTTTCAAATATGAGCTGCTGGCACCGCCATCAGGGGCTTATCTACAGCATTCTGTAATGCTGTAGATAAGCCCTCGATGTAACCTGAAAGATAAGAAAAAAGTTAGATTATACTCCCCGGGGGGGGGTCCGGTCCAATTTTGACCATTCCCCTGACGAAGGAGACTTCCGAAACGCGCGTCGGGGCGCGTTCTTAGGCACGCCGCCGCTTTCACTTGCCTTGGACTTGCAGGTATCTACCTCTATTTAGATTTTATTGCCAATTGTGGCTTGCGTGGCTGGCTTTTGCATGTGGTAATTTCACCATTGTGGTTGTTTATCTGCACATGCTGGCTAGTGTATGTTATAGCACTTCAGCACACAGGTGATACTTTTCAACATTGTCTTTAGCACATGTTGCAAACTTTGCAGGCTTTTGTGCACATACTGATTTCTTGCAGATATTTTTGCATCTTGCACATGCTGGCTTGTACGTATATGTTATAGCACTTCAGCACATAGGTGATACTTTTCACCATTGTCTTTTGCACATGGTACAAACCTTGCAGGCTTTTTTGCACACACTGCTTTTTTGCAGATATTTTTGCATTTGTTGTACCTTTGTAATTTTTACATCTTTTTATTTCATTACCACTATTGGTTTTTTTTTGATTAACTGCGCAAATTTTGCAACTTCATGCAATTTTTTATGCACATTTTTTAATTTTTTATTATTTTTCACCGGCACTGCTCTTTTTTGCATCTCTGCATAGGTTTACCTTGGTTGTACTTATTTTTGCATTTTTCTTCAATAAAACCATTCATGCGGGCTTATTATCTGCTACAGGACTATGTGATATAAAAGATAATTTTTTTTTTATTTCACTTTCTCATTGGACCTATTTTTTCTAAGGTCCCATATATATCTATTTGCGGTGTTATTGCCTTACACACTAGTATTATATTTTATATGAAATATTGTATTTTGTTAAGCCATTATCCTTTAATAAAGGCTTTTTTATTAAACAAACATTCTCTTTTATTTTATATATAAGGCCTATATTAGATTCTCACCATCACCAGTCGGTATTTTTAATTCTCTGCACCGGATGGTCTGCCATCCATTTTTCTGGGAGAGGTCACATTGATCACACTAGTATCTACTGTATTGATTTTCAAAGTTTACCCGATATCATTACCAGTGTTCGCTTCTCTCTTACTAAGGCTCTTAACATGCAGCGTTTTCGTTATACAAATTAAAATCAACTTTTCACAACAGCAAAATCAATGAGATTTCAGAAATCTCGTGCACACGCTTCCAGCGTTTTGTTAACCCATAGAAAGCAATGAGAAAGTGGGAAAAAGCGTAGTTTTCTGGCATTTTTCAAGAGTTTTTGCTGACAAACTAATTTTATTAAATACCGTATATACTCGTGTATAAGCCGAGTTTTTCAGCACATTTTTGTGCTGAAAACACCCCAATATGCTTATGCACGAGTCATTGTCCAAAAAGCCGGCGAAGGAGGGGGAGCGGCGGAGCAGCAGGCGGCTGTGACTGTGTAGCCTGTGCCGCTGCTAAATAGCGCACACAGTGACAGCTGCAGCCACCGGCTTCCAGAAGATATCACACTCACCCTCCTCTGCACCGTCGCTGCATCTCCGTTGGTCTCGGCAGCTCTTCCTGTGCTGAGCGATCACGTGACCCCGCTCATTAAGGTAATGAATATGCACACGTCTCCACTCCCATAGGTGTGGAGCGCATATTCATTACCTTAATGAGCAGTGCCATGTGATCATTCAGCAGGAAGAGCTGCTGGAAGCCAGCACCAGTGAGATGCTGCGACGGCACTCTGAAGGAGGGTGAGTAGGATGTTGTTGTTTTTTCTAATAGGAAGTATGCATACCAGGACAGAAAGGGGAGTCATGCATACAATGACAGGACAGGGGAAGCCCATGCATACAACGATGGGATGGGGGGGCCACGCATACCAGGACAGCGACGGAGGGAGCCACACATACCAGGACAGCGACGGAGGGAGCCACACATACCAGGACAGCGACGGAGGGAGCCACACATACCAGGACAGCGACGGAGGGAGCCACACATACCAGGACAGCGACAGAGGGAGCCACACATACCAGGACAGCGACAGAGGGAGCCACACATACCAGGACAGCGACAGAGGGAGCCACACATACCAGGACAGCGACAGAGGGAGCCACACATACCAGGACAGCAACGGGGGAGTCACATTGCAGGACAGCGACAGGGGAACCACGCATAGTAGGACAGCGATGGGGGAAGCCACGCATACCAGGACAGTGACGGGGGAAGCCACGCATAGCAGGACAGAGATGGGGGAAGCCACGCATAGCAGGACAGAGATGAGGAGACAATGCATACCCGGCTTATACTCAAGTCAATAAGCTTACCCAGTTTTTCGTGCAAATTTAGGTACCTCGGCTTATACTCGATTATATACGGTATGTCCTGTAGGCAAAGCACACATGTAATTCACACAAATTGCCTCAAAAATGCAGCATTTTTACTGTCAAGAGCAGGTTTTGTCTGCAGAAAAAAAAACACACAACAAAAACGCTGTGTAGGAACATAGCCTAAAATGCTTAATTTCATCCACAGGAAGAGGTTCCCACTATGGTCTATGTTCCAGCATTATAGACAGATACCAGAGGGAGACTGAGTAAACAGTTAAGAAAGAGATAATTTTTTGCCTATACAAAATACAGTCACAAACTATAGAACCAACTCTAACACAGAACGTTTGGTATAATCACCACATGTGGCTTTCACTGTGTATGTTGCAAAAATCAAATAAAATAGAGAAGTCCCAAGATCTATGCGTGTGATATTTGATTTAAGGGTCACGTTCAGGGACTTTGACATCTAACATTAGCCATAAATGGAAAAAAAGAGAAACTAATAAAAGAAAAAATGCGTGAAAAGAATGAAAAAATTCAGGCAATGCTAATGAACTTTGACAATTCGATTAACAAAAAGAATTCTGCAAATGGCTTTGCCAAAAACTAAAGTGTATATTGTAAGATGTACAGATCAAACACAAACTAGCCGCTCATCACAAGACTGTATAATCCTCTATGGAGGAATACCACATTGATGGGCAATGTCAGAGGCATGTTTAGTTAGTGATCCCTCTCACCTCACTGCCAAGTGCTGCTGTGTAATGTCCTGCTGCTGTTCAGGCCATTGCTACATAGACACAGGCGAGCAGGAGTCTCTCATTCCTCTGTGTATGGGAGACATCATACTCACTCATTTCTACCCACTTACTGAGGGTCAACTAAACATTACAGCTAGAGCTTGCAGAGCTAAAAACGGGAATCATACAATACCCAGAGATAGCCTAATACTATGTGCATACAGTTTTTGGGGACCTTTTTGGATTGTGTCTGCTCCAAAAACCAACTGAAAAAAAAAAAATGCTTAAAACTATATATTTTTTGCAAAATATTCAGAACTAGCTGAAGAGCCCGGTGCTGCCCGGGCATAGTAACTAACTATGGTCAGTTATAACAAATTATAATGAAAATATTATATATATATATCTATCTATCTATCTAGTGTATAGCCCCGCCCACTCCACAGCCACATTCACTATAATATCCCACAACATTCCGTTAGCCAGAGCTACCGGACTACTACCCCTAATATCCCACATCATCCCATCAGCCAGAGCCACCGGACTACTACCCCTAATATCCCACATCATCCCATCAGCCAGAGCCACCGGACTACTACCCCTAATATACCACATCATCCCGTCAGCCAGAGCCACCGGACTACTACCCCTAATATCCCCACATCATCCCATCAGCCAGAGCCACCGGACTACTACCCCTAATATCCCACATCATCCCGTCAGCCAGAGCCATAGGACTGCGACCCCTAATAACCCACATCATTCCGTCAGCCGGAGCCACCGGACTACTACCCCTAATATCCCACATCATCCAGTCAGCCAGAGCCACCGGACTACTACCCCCAATATCCCCACATCATCCCATCAGCCAGAGCCACCGGACTACTACCCCTAATATCCCACATCGTCCCGCCAGCCAGAGCCATCGGACTACGACCCCTAATATCCCCACATCATCCCATCAGCCAGAGCCACCGGACTACTACCCCTAATATCCCACATCATCCCGTCAGCCAGAGCCATCGGACTACTACCCCTAATATCCCACATCATCCCGTCAGCCAGAGCCATCGGACTACTACCCCTAATATCCCCACATCATCCCATCAGCCAGAGCCACCGGACTACTACCCCTAATATCCCACATCATCCCGTCAGCCAGAGCCATCGGACTACTACCCCTAATATCCCACATCATCCCATCAGCCTGGGGTCAGAACCAGAGCGCTGAGTGGAACGGTCCTAACTTCCATACCGGGGATCCCTTTAAGAGAGGCATGGCGTCAGAACCAAAGTGCTGAGTGGATTTGCCCTGACTTCCATACTAATAATCCCTTTAATAGAAGCCTGGGGTGAGAATCAGAGGGCTGAGGGAGTTACCCTAAGTCCCTTACCAGAGATCCCTTTAAGAGAGGCCTGGGGTCAGTACCAAAGTGCAGAGTGGATTTGCCCTTACTTCCTTACTGAGGATCCCTTTAAGAGGGACCTTGGGTAAGAACCAGAGTGCTGAGTGGATTTGCCCTGACTTGCATACCAATGATCCCTTTAATAGAACCCTGGGGTCAGAATCAAAGCGCTGAGGGATTTGCCCTAACTTCCATGCAGGAGATCCCTTTAAGAAAGGCCTGGGGTCAGTACCAAAGCGCAGAGTGAATTTCCCATAAATTCCATACCAATGATCCCTTTACGAGACCCTGGGGTCAGAACCACAGAGCTGAGTGGAACGGTCCTAATTTCCATAATGGGGATCCCTTTATGAGAGGCATGGGGTCAAAACCAAAGCGCTGGATGGATTTGCTCTGACTTCCATACCAATGATCCCTTTAAGAGGGAAGATGTGCCTATGGGATGGAGGATGTGTGATGGGTATATAGGCATGGGCTATTCTGTCATGTGCTCTCTGCTCCTTTTTGGGGGGCAGACAATGGCTGGGAGCTTATGTTCCCAGGGATGCTAGATTTCTCCCACCATGTCAGTGTCTGCTGAGGTGTTGACAAGTTGGAAAACTTGCTCATAGCAACCAATTACAGCTCAGCTACTTTTAACCAGCTCTGGCGAAATGAGAGATGCTTAGTGATTGGTTGCAAGGAAAACTGTTGCTCATAGCAACCAATCACAGCTCAGATCCTTTTGAACAGCTCTGGTGAAATGAAAGATGCTTCGTGATTGGTTGGTGATACATACATTCAGATTATATATATAGATAGATAGATAGATAGATAGATAGAGAGAGAGTCCTCAGTGGTTGATACCTTTTAATGGCTAACTGAAAAGATGGTAATAAATTGCAAGCTTTCGAGACTACTCAGGTCTCTTCATCAGGCTTGACTAATACAACATCTGAAGAATCACATATTTATACACAACACAGCAGAGAAATAATGCAATAGATAAAACAAGTGACGTATATTTTTAGTGAAATTCATCAAAATGGCAAAAACGATTGATGAATTTTTAACAAAGCTCACAAAAAGTCACATGTTTTGAAAAATGTCCTAAAAAAATGCACCAAAATAACTCACATACATATAATCTGAGGGCTGAAGTAGACAAATTATGCAACTTTTTTTTTTTTACTTTTTAAAGTTGCATTTGACGAGTCGAAAACATTTGGAAAACCCACACTGTCGTAAAAAAAGTGCAAAACTAACTAAACGACAACTTGGGGAAAAAAAAAAAGTAACAATAGTTTGATTTGTTGCCAATAAAAAAGTTCACTAATTGAGGCGTATTCACACCAAAAAACTCTTGGAAATATAAGGATGAATCAAGACACGAGTTTAAAAAGAAGTGTCCTATGCAGGCGTGTTACGCTATGAAGTTGCTCTACATTTTACAATGGTGGTCAATGGGAAGGCTCCAAAAACACCACAAAGACGCCTGGTCATCTTTTTGAGCATTTTGTATGTGGTTTTGCCACATAAAATGCTAGTGTTCTATTCCCTGCTAAAACATGGGGGGGGGGACGCCCAAAATAAAAAAGATGCTTAAGAAATATTTACAAATGAGCAAAATGCTTCAGGAAATGTTAGTATTGTGCTAACAAAAACACTTCAGGACAAATATAAAATATTCCAAATAGGACTGTTCCTTAAAGGGGTTTCCGTTTGAAAACTCGTTTTTTTTTTTTACTGCCTCAAAAAACTGTGCACAAACCTATTTCTCATGCGCACACACAACAGCTCAGTCAGGAAACTCATCTGAAACTACAGGTAAGGCTACGGTCACACACTCAGCATTTGGGCAGTATTTTTTCTCAGCATTTGTAAGCCAAAACCAGGTGAGGAGCAATCAGAGGACAAGGTATAATAGAAACAAGTGCACCAATTCGGCATGTTTGACCCACTCCAGGTTTTGGCTTACAAACACTAATGTGAAAATCTGACTAAATACTGATAGTGTGGCCATAGCCTAACATCGTCTGAAAGGTAACGCTTTTTAGCTCTGACCTAAGGATTCATGCAGGTACAGGCATTTGGACTCTAACATATTAATTGCCATCTTCTGTTATTCTCTGTATCGTAGTTTCAAACAATGTGTGCAGGTATTTAATATATTGAGTTACAATTTGTAACAATTTTGGAAAAGTGGCATTACTTGAAAGGATTCTGTAAAAAAAACAAAAAAAAAAACAACCAAAACTTGATATATGTATCACCTCACTACTGGTTTTTCTGTACCATAAACAGAATGACAGAAATAAAAAAAAAAAAAAAAAAAAAAAAAAAAAGGACAATTTTGCTGCTGTCGAGCCTGTATAACTCATTCACTCTCATAGCTAGTTGTGCTGCTGTCTCTGACACAGATCAGCCCAAGCACTGCTCCTCGCTATGTCACTCTCCTATCAGTTTAAGGCTATGTGCACACGTATGTAGAAAATTTCTGCATAAAAACCGGACTCCTTCCCAGATAACGTGCGCGTTTACCGTGATTTTTGCGCGTTTTTGCCGCAGTTTTTTCCGGAGAGTCCCCAGACAGACACATAGAAAACAGACAGAAATGCGGAATTTACCGAGAAATTAATGAGCACGCTGCGCTTTTTTTTTTAACCGCAAAGCGTTTTTTTTACAGTAAAAAATATTCATTAATATCCACAAAAAGTGCAAAACGCATTAAAATGAATGGGAAGCTTGTTTTAGGCGTTTTTTGAGCGGATTTTTTGGTAAATCCGGGGGAAAAACGCGAAAAAAAAATGCAACGTCCAGTGCCAGAGGCAGCAAAGCAACCCCAAAACATCAGGGAACCTCCGCCATGTTTGACTGTAGGGACCGTGTTCTTTTCTTTGAATGCCTTTTTTTCTCGTGTAAACTCTATGTTGATGCCTTTGCCCAAAAAGCTCTTCTTTTGTCTCATCTGACCAGAGAACATTCTTCCAAAACGTTTTAGGCTTTTTCAGGTAAGTTTTGGCAAACTCCAGCCTGGCTTTTTTATGTCTCGGGGTAAGAAGTGGGGTCTTCCTGGGTCTCCTACCATACAGTCCCTTTTCATTCAGACGCCGATGGATAGTACAGGTTGACACTATTGCACCCTCGGACTGCAGGGCAGCTTGAACTTGTTTGGATGTTAGTCGAGGTTCTTTATCCAACATCCGCACAATCTTGCGTTGAAATCTCTTGTCAATTTTTCTTTTCCGTCCACATCTAGGGAGGTTAGCCACAGTACCATGGGCTTTAAACTTCTTGATGACACTGCGCACGGTAGACACAGGAACATTCAGGTCTTTGGAGATGGACTTGTAGCCTTGAGATTGCTCATGCTTCCTCACAATTTGGTTTCTCAAGTCCTCAGACAGTTCTTTGGTCTTCTTTCTTTTCTCCATGCTCAATGTGGTACACACAAGGACACAAGACAGAGGTTGAGTCAACTTTAATCCATGTCAACTGGCTGCAAGTGTGATTTACCTGTTAGGTGCCACAGGTAAGTTACAGGTGCTGTTAATTACACAAATTAGAGAAGCATCACATGATTTTTCGAACAGTGACAATACTTTTGCCCACCCTCTTTTTTATGTTTGGTGTGGAATTCTATCCAATTTGGCTTTAAAACAATTCTTTCTGTGTTTTTTCATTTAAGACAAATTAAATGAAGATAATAATACCAAAGAATGTGTTTGCAATCATTTTCAGGAAGAAACTGAGTATTATCTGATAGAATTGCAGGGGTGTCAATACTTTTGGCCACAACTGTATTGTGAGGTAGCGCTGTCATTCAGTTAGGGGATTCTCACTTAGCCGCCACAAAACCATATCCAGCATGGGTTTTCATAAAGCAGTATAGTCCATGAGGTTTATTCATCATCATAAACCAAAACAATATGCAACAGCATATAAACAGCAGAGCATCCATTACAGCTTCACTCTGTAAACCCTGTGTTCACACAGGTTGTACAATGTCCAGCATACAGGCTCTCTTAGCCTCATTTATCTCACCCACGTCCGGGTCTCCTCATGCCTGCTTCAGCTTACTGCAGACGTTCATTCCCTCCCCTGGGAACTCTCAGACACGTGCAGCCATTCACCACAGCCCCTCCACAGGCTGTTAGAAGGCAGCCCCATCTCACTCAGACGAGACCTTCCACACTGGACCAACCAGGTCCCAGCATTCACCACCTGTGACCTACCCTGGCCACATTATATGGTTCATAGCCACGCCCACCGGGTCACATGACTGACCTCATCACAGGTCCTTCAAGCATTTACACACCCTTTCCAACAGTGCTTTAAACACACCCCCTGGGTGTGTTTGTAGGTAACCAGGCTGCCCATCTCTCTAGTTACCTAGAGACTTCTCCCTTACACATTGAAACAACACCTCAGCAATATCATTGCTGAACAACACATAAGTCTCCATCCCAAAGCCACCCACTTTGGGATACATAACGGCCATTCCGTATTCTGCCATTCATCCTTTCTCTTGGGACATCCACACAGCGCACCCTAGCAGACACAGTGGTTTTTATATCCACACTCCTCCATCCTCGTTCTCCCAGTCACCGCTGAATGTGTCCTTCGGAGTCTGAATGACTGACAAATTGGACACCAACTGCACCTAACAAACTCAACTGGCTATAATGGGGTCCATAAGTTTTCTATCATAGGGCCCAGCATTTTAGTGAACAAAATAGTACAGCATGATGATTCTACTTGGCATTTTTGGCACAAACTCTGCTGGAGACGCCTAGCCCTGCCTCCATGTTAAAAGGTCTCAACAATGATACCTGTGCTTGTATCATAGAACACAACATTTTGGACGCAGCACAGGTGAGCTACGTCCAAAACGCTGCGATTCCTGATTGTGGGCACGTACCCTTGAAGGCATGAGCACACAGTTTTTCTGAACCAGTTGATAACAGGAAACCACTCCTCCTTTGATGAGCTTTTCATTTTCTGGAGCAGTTTTTGAAGACTTTTACATGTGTTTTTGGACTGTTTTATTTCATGTATTTTTTTTTTTTTGCAGCCTTTTGATTGGACAATGATTGTTTGCAGCATTTTCCATCAGGAGACTCTTAAAGCAAGTGACATGCACTTTCTTTTCTCAAACTAGCCATTTTTCAATACCTGAATAGGAACAGTCTTTCAAGTGGTTTTTCAGCAATTTTTCATGTATTTTCACACTTTACCTGCTCCAAAAGACTAAAAAAAAAAAAAAAAAAAACCCTGTGTGCGCAAAACCTAATGGTTATGTCTAAGTAATAAATCTCAAAGTGTAGGGCACAGCACGGTGACAGCGCATTGTCTTCCTTAGTGATGGCATGTTATACAAGCATAGCATTATTCTAGAGGGGGTGACAAAGCATGCCGCATTTACCACGCAACCTGGTAACACTTACAAGGAGGCTCTGCAGTCTTACACAAGGGTTCAGGGCTAACTGAACGCATTGGGTCATTTCCGCTTTCCTGCATAAATACTGAGATGTCAGAACAATTGCCCCACAGTCTGAGCGGTTCATATAATAAAGGCCTATATGCCTAAATCACGACTATCACAGAGATGGAGTATAGTAATGTAGTAAACAAATCACCAACCGCCAGGAAACAGAATGAAATCAGGCCCACTCCAGAAACACTTCCTCACTTGAAGAAATCCAGGAGTTTAGAGAAGAAAAAAAAAGAAAGAAAGAAACAGAGTGGTTTTTAGGTTAGGTGCTCCCCACATCTGGCTTCCATCCAAGAGAGAAGGGGAAAATCAGAACAAGGCTTTTCAGTCTTCTAGTGACTCTTGTGCCCATATGAAAGGTCAACAGTAAATTCTGCACAAGTCAGTAGAACTTTCTTTTTTGTTCTTTATCAGTGAAATTTGCATCACGTGTTCTTTATATATTTTTCGATCTTCAATGCAAGTGAAACATTTCAGTACTCTGCTTTCTGCCAGCATGTAGGAAAATAATAACGCCAAGCATGTTAGAAAGCACACGTGTGACTAACTACCATCATCTGCTAATGAGTGTTACCGTTTGCAAATACTTCACAGGATTACAAAGGGGCAATGCTGTAAAAACTGATTTAAAGGGATGTCTGGATTAATAAAAAAATTGCCAACAGGTCTCATAGGCGATATCACCGCAGAAAGTCAACGGGGACGCAATACACTGGGCATGGAATGTATATATCAATTTGCATTTGGCCATTGTGCTGGCTGTTTGCTTCTTTTTTTTTTCTGGAGGGTATGGGGGTGGAAGGGCAAAAAATTTTTTTTTTTTTTTTTTTTAAATACAAAATGTACTGGGGGGGGGAATCCATCGAACATATTGGAAAAAAATAATATTTTAAAAACGTATAATATTTTTCTTGAATACTGACGTTTTCAAGTCTGTTTTTTTTTTTTTTTTTTTTTTTTTTTTTTTTTTTTTTTTTTTTTTTTTATTTCATGCAATTTAAACTCTCAAAATAAAACATTGTGTGAATGATACCATGATGGGTATATCATAAATTCAGCAAGTGTCCTTTCAGTTATACAAAATGCATCCTTCCTGTACAGTAAGGCCTAGACTTGCTCTTGATGTGGCTTCAGTTCTAATTAGCAGGAAGCAGCATTATGCAAAAACTCAGTATTAGTTCAGTGTCACAATGGGACTGGTAGTTACAGAACCCAAAATTGCTGTTAAAACTTGGGCTCTAGAAGAGCTTTAACATGCAAGTCACAGAAGCAATGAAACCGTTATCCACCTACATGGGGAAGAAAAGAAAACCAATCATGGACATTTTACATTGCGATAGACATAGGAACATTTTCCACTATAACAAAATAACAGAAGTCCAAGGCTATGTGCACACGCTGCGGATTGGTATCTGCGGAACCGCAGGTAAAATGACCTGCGGTTTAACCTGCGGATTGCCCTGCGGTTTATCACCTCTACAATGGAGGAGATAGTAAACCGCAGCAGAATCCGCAGAAAAGAAGTGACATGTCATTTCTTTCTGCGGATTCAAAACCGCAGCTTTTCCGCTGTTATAAATCCGCAGCGTGTGCACAGCAGGTTGTAAATCACATAGATCTACATGCTACTGTACACTGTCTGCAGAACTGCTGCACATAGCCTTGGGTTTGGGCGTGGTAATACAGAAGTATCACAGGGACGATGATCGCAGCGCAATGCTTGGACTGGCAGGTGGCTCACCTGACCAGCGTGTATTTCTATGCAGCTGTCACACTCCGGTCAGGAGAGCCGCAGGCCAGTCCATGCACTGCGATGTGATCGCCATCCACGCTATACGGCCGTCTGACTGCGCCCTTATAGTCACTATGACTTGAATGCTAGACTAGGTTGCAGTAATAGCAGGTTTTGCCAAACCACTAATAAAAGTCATCGGTTTGAGGCCGCTGCGTTTAGATGTCATGGCAGGTCAGATAGAACCTCACTACTACTTGTACCATGATTTACTGAAATGTGTGTGCTCAATGTAGGGATGTTATATTGGGCAGGGGGTCACCACAATGGCCAAGAATCAGCTGCTGTAGTCAGGAGACATGTAGCCATGTTACAACTGTATGGAATTTGTCATTGAGAGATACATATCCATCTCTCTGCAGGAAAGGGTCTTCTTAATGAGACCTTGACAGTGGGGTAGAATTGAAACATGTAGCAAATTATTAAAATCACATAACTTTTTATTAGGGTGTGTGCACACGTTGCGAATTCTGCTGCGGATTTTTCTGCGCAGATTTGGCTAAATCCGCAGGTCAAATGACCTGTGGTTTATCTGTGGATTTACTGTGGTTTTGCCCTGCTGTTTGACACCTGTCATGGAGCAGGTACCAAACCGCTGCGGAATCTGCACAAAGAAGTGACATGCTGCGGATTTAAATCCACAACTTGTGTACTGCGGTTTTCTTTTTACATAGACTAAAATGGTACTGTACAAGGCAGTAGAAACCACTGCGGATCCGCAGGGCCAAATCCGCTGCGGATCCACAGCAGACTCCGCAACGTGTGCACACACCCTTAGGGTAGGTACACACGAGCGTATTTTCAGTCCAAATGTCAGTGTATGGGGCCATGCACATCCGATATTTTCCTCTACAGATTGTCCAAGCGGAAAAAAAAACAAAAAAAAAAAACAGCTCCATGCCAGAGTTTGATCTGATATTTGGATTGCCCACGGTCATTAAAGTTCATGAGCGCATGGAAAACATCAGACCGCACCCGCATGACATCTGAGTAAAGTTCGATTTCTGCGCACCAACAATAGAGAAGATGGAGACATTTTTTTTTCTCCCTCTACTCCTCATCGGAGAGAATCAGATCATCGCACTTTGGTCACACTCTCATTTGCATAATCAGACCAATTCTCTCTGATGAGAGACTCTACAGGCGTCTGCACCTGCCCTTATACTGTGATTAAGGGGATTATCCGAACTCTGCAAAATATCTAATGTCCACAGGAGAGGTGATAACTTGCTGATTGCTGAGGGTTTGACCACGGAGGATGCTCAGAAAGGAGCTGAAATGTCTCCATCAGAAGAGAAACAGCCATCACAATAGTCAATCACACTGCTGAACATGGACGAGGAAAATATGGTCATTGCTCCAATCCAAAGCGGAAATTTAAAGCCACGTTCTGGAGTTTGGACAACCCCTTCAAGACAGTTTCCCATAAACCACATGTAAGCCAGTGCCAAGCGAGTGTATGAAAAAAATTGTCTCAAATGAACCGGTAAATAAATGCAATGTAATTACTAACACAGGTGTACAGAAGAACATGCTACAGAAACACCCATGTGAAGGCAGACTGGGGCAGCTGTAATCAGGACTGACGGCTGGATTATTTGCACGCTGCCAAAAATCGAAATAAAACACTACAACGTGATGTGCAGCTCATACATAGCAACAGTCCGAGAGCCTCCTGTGCACAACATGGTGCAAACCTGGATGAAACAAAAGCCGAACCTCAGTGTTACAACAATGTGATCTGAAATGTGACATATAGCTAACACAAACAAACACAAGAGCAATTACAAGTATCACCTCACCCAGCACACACTCACAACAACCAGGTTCTTCCACAAGAAAAGAATCCTTCTGGGCTGCCATTTAGGAAGAGATAGATAGATACCAATTTTTTTGCTGCCCTTAGAGGTTAGTGGTGACAGAATTAAAAAAATATTAAAAACACACTCCAAACATTGATTTTGGGGCCATTTTACTTTAATTTGATCCTTTTTTTCAGCATACGCTTGATATGGTCTTTTTTTCAGAACTGGAATAAAAAAGTACCTTTCACTTTTCATTTGAATGATTGGTATTATCGGACGTGTCCTGTAAATCGGTGGGCAGGCCCTGAGACCCCACCAAACCCTCACTTAGCCTTTTTGAAAAATATCAATTGTCAGGCAAAAGCTGAATGGTGTATGGGCTCAATAGAGAGTCTATGAGTCGGCACTCCACTCTGTACAGGCTGGTAGACTTTCAATACAAGAAAAAAAAACCCCCCCACATTGAATCGTGCTTTTTTTTCATCTTGCAGAAAATCAGCAAAAGGAAGGAAGGAAGCATTTAACAAACAAGAAAACAGAAATTGCCACAAGTCCAGCTTATCACATATCCGGAATAAGATAATTATACCAGTGTAGCTGTAGTGAGCTATACACCTTTACTAAAAGTAAAATGTAACACTATTCAAGTCCATTTACATCAATGGCTGTCCATGGACACATCACACTGTGAGGAACCTTAGGCTGTGTGCACACGGTGCGGATTCACCCGCGGATTTTGCACAATCCGCAGGTCTATCATCTCTACAATGGAGCAGATGGCAAACCGCAGCGGAATCCGCAGAAAAGAAGGACATATCAATTCTTTCTGCGGATTTGAAACCGCAGGCAAAACCGCGCGGAAAAATCCGCACCGTCTGGACAGCAGTTTCAATTTTCCATAGGCTAGAATGGTGCTGTACATCACCTGCAGTTCTGCTGCGGATCCGCAGTGCCAAATTCGCTGCAGAATCCGCACCGTGTGCACATAGCCTAAGCGGAGTCTCTCCACCGTCATGTACATGTTCCCTAGTAAGGCACATGGGCAGAGTTCGTCTGTGGGATCACACCTTTAGATTAGGGTACCAAAAGGCTGCACTCGCACATTGTGGCCATGGTGTATTTTGCTTGCTGCAGTTTTTCACAATCAAGCACAAAAAGGCATCACTTTACCTTAATTTCACAGGAATCACAGCAGAAATGCTACAGTTGTAATGCATTGTGGAATATCACAGCAAACATGAAGCAGAACTGAAAACCGCGACAACAACAAAAAAAAACTCACTGTGGCTGCAAAGTGTAAACGCAGACTGAGGCTATTTTTTTTTCCAGTTTTGATTGATTTTAATTACTAAAGGAATTGTCAACTACTTGGACAACCACTTCTTAAAGGGAACATGCTAGCTTTTACACGCTGCCCGCTTGCCCGCCCCACAGGCAGCAGGTATCAGCCACGCATGCTGCCCGCCCCACAGGCAGCAGGTATCAGCCACGCACGCTGCCCGC
Source organism: Dendrobates tinctorius (assembly GCF_039654945.1). Classification (NCBI taxonomy): domain Eukaryota; kingdom Metazoa; phylum Chordata; class Amphibia; order Anura; family Dendrobatidae; genus Dendrobates; species Dendrobates tinctorius. The sequence continues at coordinate 63,247,367 of NW_027361671.1, read as the reverse complement.
CCCACAGGCAGCAGGTATCAGCCACGCACGCTGCCCGATCCACAGGCAGCAGGTATCAGCCACGCACGCTGCCCGATCCACAAGCAGCAGGTATCAGACACGCACGCTGCCCGCTGCACAGGCAGCAGGTATCAGCCACGCACGCTGCCCGATCCACAAGCAGCAGGTATCAGACACGCACGCTGCACGATCCACAAGCAGCAGGTATCAGACACGCACGCTGCACGATCCACAAGCAGCAGGTATCAGACACGCATGCTGCCCGATCCACAGGCAGCAGGTATCAGCCACGCACGCTGCCCGATCCACAGGCAGCAGGTATCAGCCACGCACGCTGCCCGCTGCACAGGCAGCAGGTATCAGACACGCACGCTGCCCGCTGCACAGGCAGCAGGTATCAGACACGCATGCTGCCCGATCCACAGGCAGCAGGTATCAGCCACGCACGCTGCCCGCTGCACAGGCAGCAGGTATCAGACACGCATGCTGCCCGATCCACAGGCAGCAGGTATCAGCCACGCACGCTGCCCGATCCACAAGCAGCAGGTATCAGACACGCACGCTGCACGATCCACAAGCAGCAGGTATCAGACACGCACGCTGCCCGCTGCACAGGCAGCAGGTATCAGACACGCATGCTGCCCGATCCACAGGCAGCAGGTATCAGACACACGCTGCCCGATCCACAGGCAGAAGGTACCAGACACAGGCTTCATGGTTCCAGCCAGGTATATCTGACTGGGAAACACTGTGATGTCAGAGAAAAACATACTGTAAAAGCCACATGTATGAAGTCCATTATCAGGCGCTGATTGGCTGCAGCACACCAACATGGCTGGACTTGTGCAGCTGAAAGATCAGTAGGACAAGGTTATTTTTATTCTACACAGGGGGCAGCAGTATTTATGGAGTTGTCCAAATAGTGGACGATCCCTTTGTACAGGTACTTTAAAGCTGTTCAACCAATAGCAGTTAAAATCAATGAGTAGAATCTTAAAGTAAACGTCTGATTTGGATTCACTTTCATAAAGGCAAAACAAACTGAAGTCACCGACCTGCACTGCCTACCCTCTGTCAGGGTTTGTGTCTCAATCAACAATGGGGGGGCCAGGATACTGATCAAGATCCCAGGACCCCCACCAAATCCTAAGAATGAGGCTGTGCACCTCGTCTGGTTACAGAGAAAGCCGAGCAAGAATCACCTCTGCTGCAGTCACTCTCTTTGGACCTGTCAGAGAAAGCTGAATACTGTACTGAACTATTTCTGTAGTCCCATAGACAATGAATGCGGCAGATCCATACTCAACCGCCGCTCCATGTGGATTGGGTGCAAAGCCTCGATCCCGAGATCAGTGGGAGGTCGACTTTGGACCCCAAATGATCAAAGAGTTATCCCTCATATTGCCAATAAGGAATCACATATATTTGGTGCTTTCACTTCCAGGGGGTTTCCTGACAAATATCTATCCACAGATAGCCCCACCAGTCACTAGATTGGGGGTCTGAAGTCTCCGATTCCTCCTGCACTGGCACTTGAGTATGTCGCTTGGTTGTTTCCGTCACTTCTATAGACATTAGTGGCCCCACAACAACCCAGCGCTGATTAGTATTTCACGTGTCACTGATTCACTGCACACTTAAAATAACGAAAATGGTTGAAACACAAAATATTTATGGACTTCACATTTACCAACAAATACATAATTTCATAAAGAACTGAGGGATCACAGGAGCAAATAAATCATCATAAAAACTGAGATAACTTCCCATCACTGAGCACAATGCACACCATGCGTTTGTCTTATGTAAGTCTATCAGCCATGTGTTACACTCTGGAAAAGTTTCACAGTTACAGATACCAGAGCAGGGCACATGCCAGGCGGGGAGGGCACATGCCAGGCGGGGAGGGCACCGCTCCTAGCGGCACCTTGGAAACCCTGCGCCTAAAGGCACGACTACTGACCGCCCTGCTTCACACAGTAACAGGACGCAGCCCGGGGCCGGTACTTACTCAGGGTGCAGAGAACGGGGCACAGTGGTGACGGGGTCCGGGGTCCAGTAACCGCCACGCACCGGGTAACGCCAAGCGAGCTGCCGGGAGCACAAGCTAGTAGCGCGCAGAGCTCCGGAGAAGTGCGGGCCAGTGAGCGGTGCGGGGGGCGGAGCTGTGCTGGCGGGGCGGACACTGAGACGTGCCCAGCAGAGCGCGGCGTGCAGCGGCTTGTCAGTGCGGCACCGGGAATGCGATGTATGTGACCGGTGTATCGTGGCCGCCTCACAGCTCTGCCCGGTCATGGCCTCACAGCTCTCCTTACTTCATAGAGGAGACTGGGGCAACTGTACAAACCAATCTAGATATTCTACAGGAGGAGCCACAACCGGGGCTCCGGGCCAGCTGTGCCCTGACCGCTGTCTCTCTGGAACGCTTCCATGGATCCCCACTGATTCTCAGATCGTTTTTCCTGACATATTGTACTTCATGATGGCGGTAACATTTCTTTGATATGACTTAAGTTTATTTGTGAAAATGACGGAAATTACACGAAAATGTAGAACATTTTGCAATTTTCAAGCTTAAAGGGGTTGTCCACTACTTTAAATTAACCCCCCAATGTCTCCCCCCAGGGCCCCTAATGAATTTTGTAAATACCTCATAAGGCCCCGTCACACACAGCGATATCGCTATAACATCACTGGTTTTTGTGACGCAGCAGCGATATCGCTATGTGTGATACCTCCGACCGCTCCCCCGCTGATGGCGCGAGAACTTCCTGGGCCGTTTCTCGTCGGCCACTTCCTGCTGTGGGACGCGGGCGGGAGGACGTCTTCATCGCCTCGTCTGACAGGTAAGGCCTCTTTCACACTTCAGTTTTTTGTGTCAGTTAAAATCCGCCCGGAAAGCGGATCCGTTCCTAACTGATGTGAACGGAGAGAGAGAGAATTTTTTTTTTTCTGTCCGCCAGAAATGATTTCAGGGTTAAATTTCCTCCTGACTTCATTCCTCCGGGCATGCGCTCTATAAAAATGCGGATCCTGCAGTAGAAAAAACGTTACAAGGTCCGTCCAGGCATCTCGGCGGACGCAAAAAAATTGACGGATCCACAAAAAAACGGATCCAACGGATGGCCATCCGTCAAGATCCGCAGGTAATGCAAATCAATGGGGAAAAAAACGGATCCGCCAAAAAAATGGCGGATCCGTTTTTTTTGCAAAAACAGCGGATTTTGACTGATGGTCAAAAACGGAAGTGTGAAACAGGCCTAAGTAGCGACCCCCGACCGCTGCTATGTCGCTGGTGAGATCTGCCTGTTTGGCAGCTCACTAGCGACCACTTAGCGATGCACCAGAGATCCTGACCGGGTCATATCGTGGTCGGGATCGCTGGTGCTTCGCTAAGTGTGACAGTACCTTATCCTGCCTGTGAGCGGCACTATCGCTGGCCGCTCACAGGCAGCACATGACCCCCGGCTGCAGCTGACTCTTGCTTCCGCTGACGTCCCGACAAGTGCTGGCAGCAGCCGGGGGTCCCTCCTCCTTCGGCGCTGGCTGCCAGGCTGTGGGCTGGGTTATCCCTCCACGTCACACCCGGCATCCACCACACGCCCATTCATTGAGAGAGCGCATGATGCATACTGGATGTGACGCGGTGGGTAACCCCACCCACAACCCAGCAGCCACCGCAGGGACCCAGCGCTGAGTCACGCCTCACTTGTCGTGACATCAGTGCTGGTTCACATGCTGCCTGTGAGCGGCCACGGCAGTATAGGCAACATAAGGTATTTACAAAATTCATTAGGGGCACCAGGGGCATACATTGGGGGGTTAATTTAAAGTAGTGGACAACCTCTTTAAATACCAGAGAGTCATATCACACAAAATATTTAATAGATAACATTTTCCATGTCTACTTTACATCAGCACAATTTTGGAAACTTTTTTTGTAGGAAGCTATAATGGTTAAGAGTTGACTAGCGATTTCTCATTTTTACAACAAAATTTGCAAAACCATTTTTTTAGAGACCGCCTCACATTTTAACCCAAGGGTGGTTTGCACGTTCATGATCGGGCCAATTTTTACAATTCTGACCACTGTCCCTTTATGAGGTAATAACTCTGGAACGCTTCCATGGATCCCGGTGATTCTGACAGTGTTTTCTTATGACATATTGTACTTCATGTTAGTGGTAAAATTTCATTCAAATAACTTACGTTTATTTGTGAAAAAAATGGAAATTTGGTGAAAATTTTGAAAATTTCGCAATTTTCCAACTTTTAATTTTTATGCCCTTAAATCACAGAGATACGGCACACAAAAAACTTAATAAGTAACATTTCCCACATGTTTATTTATATCAGCACAATTTGGGAACCAAAATTTTTTTTTTGTTAGGAAGTTATAAGGGTTAAAAGTTGACCAGCGATTTCTCATTTTTACAACACCATTTTATTTTTATAGACCTCATCACATTTGAAGCCACTTTGAGGGGTCTATATGATAGAAAATACCCAAAAGTGACACCATTCTAAAAACTGCACCCCTCAAGGTACTCAAAACCACATTCAAGAAGTTTATTAACCCTTCAGGTGCGTCACAGGAATTTTTTGAATATTTAAAAAAAATTAACATTTAACTTTTTTTCACAAAAAAAATATTTCAGGTTCAATTTTTTTTATTTTACCAAGGGTAAAAGGAGAAATTGGACTGGAAAAGTTATTGTGCAATTTGTCCTGAGTACGCTGATACCTGATATGTGCGGGGGAACCACTGTTTCTGCGCATGGCTGAGCTCAGAAGGGAAGGAGCGCCGTTTTACTTTTTCAATGCAAAATTGGCTGGAATTCTGATCAGACGCCATGTCACGTTTGGAGAGCCCCTGATGTACCTAAACAGTGGAAACCCCGCACAAGTGACCCCATTTTGGAAACTAGACCCCCCAAGGAACTTATCTAGATATGTGGTGAGAACTTTGAACCCACAAGGGCTTCACAGAAGTTTATAAAGTACAGCCGTACAATTATAAAATCATATTTTTTCCAAAAAAATGATCTTTTCACCCTTAATTCTTACTTTCCCAAGGGTAACAGGACCCTAAAAGTTATTGTGCAATTTGTCCTGAGTACGCTGATACCCCATATGTGGGGGTAAACCACTATTTGGGCGCATGGCAGAGCTTGGAAGGGAAGCAGCGCCATTTGACTTTTTTGGCTGGAATTGAGATCGGACACCATGTCGCGTTTGGAAAGCCCCTGATGTACCTAAACAGTGGAATCCCCCCACAAGTGACCCCATTTTGGAAACTAGACCCCCTAACGAACTTATCTAGATGTGTGGTGAGCACTTTGAACTCCCCCAGTGCTTCACAGAAGTTTATAACGCCCGGGCGTGAAAATAAAAAAATCGTATTTTTTCCACAAACATGATCATTTAGTCGCCATTTTTTTTATTTTCCCAAGGGTACCAGGAGAAAATGGACCCCAAAAGTTGTCCAATTTGTCCTGAGTACACTGGTACACTGATACCCCATATGTGGGAGAAAACTACTGTATGGGTCAACGTCGGGACTCGGAAGGGAAGTAGTGACGTTTTGGAATGCAGACTTTGATGGAATGGTCTGTGGGTGTCATGTTGCCTTTGGAGAGCCCCTGATGTACCTAAACAGTGGAAACCCCCCACAAATGACACCATTTTGGAAACTAGACCCCCTAAGGAACTTATCTAGATGTGTGGTGAGCACTTTGAACACCCAAGGGCTTCACAGAAGTTTATAACGCCCGGGCATGAAAATAAAAAAATCATTTTTTTCCCACAAAAATTATATTTTTGCCCCTAATTTTTTATTTTGCTAAGGGCAACAGGAGAAATAGGACTCCAAAAGTTGTTTTGCAATTTGTCCTGAGTAGGCTGATACCCCATATGTGGGGGTAAAACACTGTTTGGGCGCATGGCAGAGCTTGGAAGGGAAGGAGCACCACGTGGGCACCGCTGATCGCGCTAGAAGTACTATCCCGTCCATGGGCATAGGGGCCCGGGTCCCATGGACGGGATAGTACGTCTGATGTCAGAAAAGGGTTAAGTGACTTTGAGGGGCCTATATGACAGAAAATACCCAAAAGTGACACCGTTCTAAAAACTGCACCCCTCAAAGTGCTCAAAACCACATTCAAGAAGTTTATTAACCCTTCATGTGCTTCATAGGAATTAATGAAATGTGGAAGGAAAAAAATATCATTTAACTTTTTTCACAAAAATTTTATTTAGACCCATTTTTTTATTTTCGGAAGGGTAATAGGAGAAATTGGGCCGGAAAAGTTGTGTAATTTCTCCTGAGTACGCCAATACCCCATATGTGGGTGAAATCAACTGTTTGGGCGCACGGCAGGCAGGGAAGGAGCGACATTTGACTTTTTCAACTCAAAATTAGCTAGAATAGAGAGCATCGCCAGGTCGCATTTGGAGAGCCCCTGATGTGCCTAAACAGTGGAAACCCCCCACAAGTGACCCCATTTTAGAAACTAGACCCCTCAGGGAACTTATCTAGATGTGTATTGAGCACTTTGAACCCCCAGGTGCTTCACATAAGTTTATAACATAGAGAGTGAAACATGAAAATAAAGAATCACATTTTTTCCACAAAAGGAATCTTTTAACCCCAATTTTTTATTTTCACAAGGATAACAGGAGTAACTGTACATCTAAAGTTGTGCAATTTCTCCCGAGTACTCTGATACTCCATATGAGGGGAGAAAACTACTGTTTGAGTGCACGTCAGGGCTCAGACGGGAAGGAGCACCGTTTAACTTTTTCAGCGCAAAGCTGGCTGGAATTGAGAGCGGACGCCATGTTGCATTTCAAGAACCCCTGATGTGCCTAAACAGTGAAAACCACCCACAAGTGACCCAATTTTGGAAATTAGACCCCCCAAGGAGTTGTTCTACATGTGTGGTGAACACCTTAATCCCCCAGGTGCTTCACAGAAAATTATAATGTTGGGTTGTGAAAATAAAAAAAACTAAATTTTTTCCACAAAAATGATCTTTCAGCCACAATTTTCTCAAGGGTGTGAGGAGAAAATGGACCCCTAAATCAGTTGTAAAATTTCTCTTGAGTTTGCCAATACTCAGGAGAAATTGTCACATTGTCAGGCTGTCACATTGTAGAAGGATCATCTTTATTCTCATTTGCACAAGGAAAGACTAGAAGCAATGGGATGAAACTGATTGGGAAGAGACACAGATTAGATATTAGAAAAAACTTTTTGACAATAAGGGTGATCAATGAGTGGAACAAGCTGCCACGAGAGGTGGTGATTTCTCCTTCAATGGAAGTCTTCAAACAGAGGCTGGACAGACATCTGTCTGGAATGACTTAGTGAATCCTGCTTTGAGCAGTGGGTTGGACCAGATGGCCCAGGAAGTCCCTTTCAACTCTACCATTCTATGATATATTTATAGTTTGGGAGCACGGCAGGGCTCGGAAGGGAAGGAGTGACGTTTTGGAATACAGACTTGAATGGAATGGTCTGCGGACATCATGTCGTGTCTGGAGTGCCCCTGGAGCCTCTGACGTGCCTAAACAGGGGAAACTCCCTCACTAGTGACCCAATAGTGGAATTGATCTCGAGTTTTCATGGTATGTGAATTTTGTGGTGGCATACGTGAGTTAAGTAATGTACATCAGGTTGACATATTTGAGCAATGTAATGTGCATCAGGTTGGCTTATGAGTTGTGTGGTTTACGTCATGTAGTCATTTGTGAGTTGTGTAAGTCAGAAAAAAAAATATTAGTCCATGGATGAGTGGTAGACTCTAAAACAGTCTTTCATACAGAGACCAGGTTTGTCAGGACAGGTGTCACACTGATAAGTGGTGTCCTTGCATATCCAACTTTTACAACACACTTTGCACCTTTTTTGCATCCTTCCTCTCTTTGCAGTTTGAGGGACCTTGGCAGGGAAATGTTGGCCTGGTACAACACGTGCACTTTTAATTGTGGAAGTACTGAGGCCCGCTCTTTCCGGACTGTCAAAATATTAGGACCTTTATCACAACTTCATGGAAATGATGGAAGGTCCCGGTCTGGCCTGCACATTGTGATAGCCTTGGCTTTTCTCATGGCACTACATGGCTGAAGGAATTGATCAGAGAGATCAACTCCCCCCATGTTCTTGTTGTACCCCCAATAAATACACAGTGTGGTTTGTGGACCTGTGTAGTGTTATCTCGAACATTGCTGAGGGTGCTGCCATTACCATGTATGGTCAACAAGAGGCCATCTCTCTTGTACTTGACCACCAGCATGTTGTCGCTACTTTGATTTCTGCTCTCGTTTTTTTTGAGTATCTACCCAGTTAGAGTCTTAGGGAGATTTCCCTGATTTTTGGTGACCATACCGCAGGCTGCAGTAGCTCGCACTAGAGGGACTTGAACAGTGGGACACTGATTTAAGTTATCTACATAGATGTGATATCCTTGACCTAGCAGTGAGTGCACCAAATCCCTCACAATTTTCCCCCTCACTCCCAGGACAAGGGCGCATTCAGGGGGTTGAATCCGGTGTCCTTCTCTTCATAAACTCGTGGGTGTACCCCAGGTACAGCTTAATTCCGTACCTGGCCCTCTTACTGTGCAGGTATTGCCGGAACTTGAGACTCTCTTTGAAATGGATTAGGGACTTATCATCACAGATGTTCCTTTGGAGGTTGTTCACCTCTTAGCAAACTTGTTCCTGAAGTGTTCAATGACCGTCCAAACTTTGTAAATTCGGTCAAAGTTGGGGTCATCTCAGGCAGGGAATTGTACATTAATACTGTAATTCAAGAATTTTAGGATGGTCTCAAAGCATGTCCATGCCATAGCCATGCGGAACGCTGGAGTGTTAAACAAAACGTCAACATTCCAATATTGCCAAATTTCTAGCTCATTCACTCTCCTCATGTGAAGAACCAGGCCACAAATCTTCATAATTTCTATGGCGTCTACAGGGGTCCAGTTGGCAAATGACGAAGTCGGATTTTTGGGATAAAAATTGGTGGGCGTACAAATTTGTTTGCGACACCATGAGATTTACAAAATCTTCAGAGAGGAAGACTTTGAAAAAGTCAATTTCTGTGAAGCCGGTGGTGTCAATTTGGATTCCTGATTGCACCATAAAATCAGGAATCTGGATCATAATTTTCGGGAGGGGGTCAGTAACTGTGGTCGCTGGTTCAATTTCTACCCTGGGCCCCTGCGTAGTGGTTCGGTATCACTGGAGGAAGAGGATTAGGAAAATTAAAGGAAGGTGGGATGCTCTCCCTCACTGTGTCGCGTCCGTCTGCGGTCTGGGCTGCAGACAGACAGCGCCCCGAGTAGCACCGACACCCTTTACCCCTATACAGGGATCTGGATTTACTGCAGAGCCCAGGAAGCGCTGTCTGAACAGGAGCAGAGTGCCAGAGCAGAACGGTCGCAATAGAACAGCAGGAAGGGAGCCAAAAATGGAGTCGGAAACCAGGCGAGCAGCGGAGGTACAGAAACGGCAGGCAGAGGCAGAGTCGAGAGTCCAGGCAGAGGTCAAAAACCGGGAGAGTAGCGGAGGTACAAAATCGTCAGGTAGTAGAGGGGTCAGGAATCCAGGCCAAGGTCAGCGTCAGTAATCAGGAGAAATGCAAGGTACAAAAACGGCAGGCAACAGAGTAGTCAGAAGTTCAGGCTGAGGTCGGAGTTAACGATAGGCAATCACAAGTAACACGTAGGGGAACCAAGAATATATCCGGCGGCTTGCAAGCCCAGTCCCAAGGTATTTGAGGGATCAGGTCATCCCTCACAGGCTCCCGGGCTGGTGATGTCATCAGGACCGCCCCCAGGACCAGACCTGATGATGATGCACCAGCCCCTTCATGACTGACAGAGGAGCGGAGTCTGCGTCCAGTAGACGCCTGCGCAGAAGCCCTTTCATTGTTGCCGCCCTCACTCGGGCGCGAGCCACGGCGCCTCCTAGTGGTTGAGGGCGGAACAGCAGGCCCCGAGATCGACGACGACATGTCAGTCCGGCGTCTCCTGGTGGCCGAGGCCTGGACAGCAGGCCCCGAGCCCGAGGGCGGCGTGACAGTCCGTCGCCTCCTAGTGGCTGAGGGCGGAACAGCGGGCCCCGAGTCTGACGGCGACGTGACAGTACCCCCCTCTCCAGGAGGGGCCTCCGGACCCTCAAAACCCGGTTTGTCAGGGTGAAGGAGATGAAATCTCCTAATTAATGCCTTGGCATGGATGTTCCTTGCAGGGACCCAGGACCTCTCCTCCGGGCCGTAGCCCTTCCAGTGTATAAGATACTGTATGGAGTCTCTCACAAGGCGGGAGTCAAGGATACCCTGGACTTCATACTCCAAGGACCCTCCGACCGAAACAGGAGGAGGAGGGGACTGGACAGGGTGAATTGGGGAGCGATACAGTTTGAGGAGAGACTTGTGGAACACGTTAGGTAATTTAAATGACTGCGGAAGTTTCAAACGGAAGGCTACCGGGTTAACCACTTCTATAATTTCATATGGGCCGATAAATCTGGGACCCAGTTTGGCAGACGGTACTTTCAGTTTGATGTTTTTAGTCGAAAGCCAAACTTTGTCCCCAACCCCCAAGTGTGGCCCCTTGGACCGTCGTTTGTTTGCAGCTGAAGCCTGCCTTACTTGAGCCCCTTTCAAATTCGTATTTACTTCAGACCATATTGTTTTCAAGCGATGTATGTTTTTCTCTACCCCAGGGAGCTCCGACATCCTAGCCGAGAACGACCCAAAGCGCGGATGCAATCCAAGGTTACAAAAAAAAAAGGGGTAGTTTTAATGGAGTCCTGGTAGCGATTATTTAAGGCAAACTCAGCCAATGGCAGATGTTCTACCCAGTCGGACTGGTGTCCTGACACGTAACGACGGAGGTATTGCTCCAGAGCTTGATTAGCACGTTCGGTTTGCCCATTGGTTTCGGGGTGGTAGGCTGAGGAGAAGGATAACTCAACACCGATGCGTTTACAGAACGCCCTCCAGAATTTTGACACGAACTGGGTACCTCTGTCGGACACAATATTTGACGGAACACCATGAAGACGTACAATGTGCACAAGGAACAATTTGCTCAAGGTTTCGGAGTTAGGTAAGCCAGACAGGGGAATAAAATGGCACTGTTTGCTGAACCTGTCTACCACCACCCAGATACATGTTTTCCCATCTGAGGTCGGCAGGTCTGTGATGAAGTCCATGGAGATGTGGGTCCATGGACTTTCAGGGGTGGGCAAGGACTGAAGCCAGCCAGCAGGGCGATTATGGGTGGATTTGGCGCGGGTACAGACTTCACATGCTGAAACATAGTTCTTACAGTCCTTGACCACCGTCGGCCACCAAAAGCTCCTAGTTACCAACCTGGTGGTATTGTTGAGCCCAGGATGACCTGCCAGAACAGAGTCATGTGACTCTTTAAGAACTTGAAGGCGAAAGGAATTCGGAACAAACAATTTTTGGGGGGGTGTAGTGTCAGGAGCTCGTTCTGGAGACCTACGGATCTCCTCCAGAAGGTCCAAGGAAACTGCCGACACGACGATCCCATTGGCTAATATCGGAACGGGTTCACAGTCTTCGGCTTGTGTGGGGCAAAAACTGCGAGAGAGGGCATCGGCCCTCACATTTTTCGTGCCAGGGCGAAAGGTGATTAAAAAATCGAACCTTGAAAAGAACAAGGCCCACCTGGCCTGCCTGGAATTCAGTCTTTTAGCTGACTCCAGGTAGGTCAGGTTTTTGTGGTCTGTAATGACGGTGACCTTGTGTTTGGCGCCTTCGAGAAAGTGACGCCATTCCTCGAAGGCCCATTTGATTGCTAGTAATTCCCGATTCCCAATATCATAGTTCTTCTCTGTGGCAGAGAACTTTCGGGAAAAAAAAGCACATGGGCGCAGCTGAGTGAGGGCTGCAGTGCCTTGCGATAGCACTGCTCCCACTCCGACTTCGGAGGCATCCACCTCCACAATAAATGGGCGGTCTAAGTCAGGTTGTACTAAAACCGGGTTGGCCACAAAGCATTCTTTTAACGTAGAAAATGCTTGAATGGCCTCGGGATTCCAGTTGGTCACGTCCGCCCCCTTTCGGGTTAGATCCGTGAGTGGCTTGGCAATCTCAGAAAAACTCCTGATAAACTTACGGTAGTAATTGGCAAATCCCAAAAATCGCTGCAATGCTTTCAGCGATTTGGGTTGCACCCACGCCTTAATAGGTTGGATCTTGGCAGGATCCATGCGGAACCCCCTGCCTGAGACCATGTACCCCAAAAATTGTACCTCCTCAGCGAAAAAGACACATTTCTCCAACTTAGCAAACAAGGAGTTCTCCCGTAGTCTCTGCAGTACTGAACGGATGTGTTGAGCTTGTGTCACAGGGTCAGTGGAGTAAATCAAAATATCATCCAAGTACACAACGACATACACACCACAGATGTCCCTGAAAATATCGTTAACAAAGTGCTGAAACACTGCAGGAGCATTGCTGAGTCCGAAAGGCATTACTAGGTACTCAAAGTGACCAAGAGGTGTATTAAACGCTGTCTTCCACTCATCGCCGTCTCTTATGCGGATTAGATTGTATGCCCCCCGGAGGTCAAGTTTAGTAAACCAACGGGCTCCAATTAGCTGATTAAAAAGATCAGGGATGAGTGGAAGCGGGTACTGGTTCTTTATAGTGATTGCGTTTAATTCCCGGTAGTCAATGCAGGGTCTGAGACCACCATCTTTCTTCTCTACAAAGAAGAACCCAGCTCCAACTGGTGAAATAGATGGTCTAATGAACCCCTTTCTTAAGCTATCCGCTATGTACTCATTCATGGCCTGACGCTCTGGACCAGAGAGATTAAATATTCTCCCTTTTGGAAGACGGGCATCTGGAATTAGGTTTATAGGACAATCATACTCTCTGTGGGGCGGTAGTTTCTCAGACTCTATAACGGAAAAGACATCTCCATAATCCCTGAGAGCAAACGGTATGAAGGGGTGTTTTTTTTAGCTTGGTTTGATTTACTGCTACAGACATGCAATTATCCTGGCATTGCGAACTCCAGCGCACCACATCACCCAGGTGCCAGTCAATGACAGGGTTATGTTGACGTAGCCACGGCATTCCCAAAATGACTGCAGAAGATAGATTGTCCAACACAAAAAAGGAAATAAGCTCAGTATGTAGTGCTCCTACTGACATAGTTATCTTAGCAGTAACAAATTTAACCCCCTCCTGAATAATGGATGTGCCATTAATAGCCGTGGTTTTAATTGGAATATTAAGTTTCAGTAGTGGGACACCAAGTTTTTTAGCAGCAAAAGAGTCCATAAAATTCCCTTCAGACCCGCTATCGACATAGGCTTTTAAACACAGAGAATCCTGACCAACATACAATGAAATAGGTAGTAAAACTTTGGCCGCATCTGCGGGCAATACCTGAGCCTCTGCGCAACCATAGCCAGAGCTGCTCAGAGGCTGATGTTCCCGGGGTACGGATCTCTGACGTTCAGCTTTGTCCCTGGAGTCTCCTAACTGCAGCATGCACGAGCAGGAAGGTGAGACTGATCCTCCAGGCTGTATACTGAGGCTTAGTAACAGGTGTTTTAGTCCAACAATCAGCTCAGGCAAGAGAGGAAAGGAAAAAAAAATTCAGAGAAACTGTCTTCATATAGGTGTGATATATATATATATATATATATATATATATATATATACACACACAAGAGACAGTTTTATTTGGGCCGGATATAATGTCGCGTCCGTCTGCGGTCTGGGCTGCAGACAGACAGCGCCCCGAGTAGCACCGACACCCTTTACCCCTATACAGGGATCTGGATTTACTGCAGAGCCCAGGAAGCGCTGTCTGAACAGGAGCAGAGTGCCAGAGCAGAACGGTCGCAATAGAACAGCAGGAAGGGAGCCAAAAATGGAGTCGGAAACCAGGCAAGCAGCGGAGGTACAGAAACGGCAGGCAGAGGCAGAGTCGAGAGTCCAGGCAGAGGTCAAAAACCGGGAGAGTAGCGGAGGTACAAAATCGTCAGGTAGTAGAGGGGTCAGGAATCCAGGCCAAGGTCAGCGTCAGTAATCAGGAGAAATGCAAGGTACAAAAACGGCAGGCAACAGAGTAGTCAGAAGTTCAGGCTGAGGTCGGAGTTAACGATAGGCAATCACAAGTAACACGTAGGGGAACCAAGAATATATCCGGCGGCTTGCAAGCCCAGTCCCAAGGTATTCGAGGGATCAGGTCGTCCCTCACAGGCTCCCGGGCTGGTGATGTCATCAGGACCGCCCCCAGGACCAGACCTGATGATGATGCACCAGCCCCTTCATGACTGACAGAGGAGCGGAGTCTGCGTCCAGTAGACGCCTGCGCAGAAGCCCTTTCATTGTTGCCGCCCTCACTCGGGCGCGAGCCACGGCGCCTCCTAGTGGTTGAGGGCGGAACAGCAGGCCCCGAGATCGACGACATGTCAGTCCGGCGTCTCCTGGTGGCCGAGGCCTGGACAGCAGGCCCCGAGCCCGAGGGCGGCGTGACAGTCCGTCGCCTCCTAGTGGCTGAGGGCGGAACAGCGGGCCCCGAGTCTGACGGCGACGTGACACACTGTCAGTGTTTGAGGCAAGGAAAAAGTATGCCTCCTCCACTGAATACCGGGTTTGGGGCGAGCAGATAACATTTTTTTCACTTACGTGGTGTTTGTGTACCAAATTTTTTTCAGGTGTTTGTGAGTGCTCGGTGCTGCCTCTTTCTGGACCCCCTGGATTCCGGGCACTCCTGGCCCCCCGTGGGAGAGCGCTGCTGGGCTCCTGTGTGCTGACGGCAGTTGAAAGCTGGGGCGGCCGGCGGGTCCTGCAAAGGCGGCGGCCATCTTTGAAGCACACGCGCTGCCTGTGAGACGCGGTGCTGGTCCCCATTGTTGCAGCGCTGACGGACGGGTGAGCGCATATCCTTCAAGGACTGTGGAGGACAAGCGGTGAGTGCCCTGAAAGATTGGGCCCCCGCGTTCCTCCTTTTCGCTATGTCACCTAGCCTGCTGGTGCTATTACTTTAAGGGCCTGGGTCCCTTCCTGGCTGCTGTCTTGTGGGGCGCTGTGGTCTTCCCCCCCCCCTCCCCGGGTTATAAGGGCCCTTGTTAGCTGCTTGGAGCCGGACGTTTCCCTGCGTGGCCTTACAGATCTGTGTCACCTTTGGGGCTCTGCTGCCACTGTATGATAGCCCTGCTGCGCCTATAATAGAGGTCTCCAGTGTACTGTTCTTAATAACCAGCTGTGCCATATTGCTGTTAAAATGAGCTGCTCTAAGGGGTCAGGAGCAACTGATAGACTGAAAGAATATGCTAGAATAGATCATTCCGACTTCTCAAGACCCCTTAAAAACAACCACTCACAGGCTCAGCGTAAAAGCCGCCCATCTGGAGGCGAGGAGGAGAGTGAGCAAGAGGAGTTAACCCTTAAACAGGCGTCTAAACAACTGATGCGGGCCATCTCCTTAACCAGGACATCTCTGACTGGGAAGATTGAGGACGTGCACACAGAGGTGGGACGCCTCCGAAAAGATATGCAAGCCATGAGGGGCCGCATTACGGAGGTGGAGACACGGGTGACCCAGGTAGAAGATACCATCATACCTATGGAAGCCAAGTTAACGAAAGTGGCAGGCTCTATGAATGCATGGAGGCAAAAAGCAGACGACCAGTAGAACAGAATGCATCGGAATATCCGAATTATTGGGTTCCCGGAACGTTCAGAGGGTCAACACCTGGAGCAATTTCTGGAAGATTGGCTCAAAACTACTTTGGGAGACGAATTCTCCCCAACATTTGCGGTGGAGCGGGCCCACAGAGTCCCCACTAGGCCTCTTCCTTCTGGAGCCCCACCTAGACCTTTTTTGGCACGGCTCCTTAACTGCAGGGACAGGGATGTGGCTCTGCGTTTGGCACGGCAGAAAAGCCCCATCACGTTCAACAACGCCACAATCTCGATTTTCCCAGAATTCTCCATGGAACTTCAGAAACAAAGGGCACAGTTCATGGAGGTCAAAAAGAGCCTCCGGGCGAGGACTGTTACTCAATGATTTATCCGGCCCGGCTTCGAGTGGTTCATGAGGGTTCCACCCTGTTTTTCACGGATCCGGTGGAGGCGACTGAGTGGCTACGGTCCCACAAAGGGTCTGCTGCAAAGGAATCCTAGTGCATATATTGCTAATCAATACCTTTGCATCAATGGTCTGATTGGAGCTTTATCTGCATGCATCCAATTACCAACAATACCGGATACTGTGCTCAGTGATGGTATCCCCTTGTTTGCTTCATGACGGAAATACAGGACTCTGCTCCCACACTGTTTGTTGTTTATTTACTTTGCTTTTTCTTTGTTGTGGTTTTGCATGTTTTTTAGGTAAGATTCGCAGCCAATGACAATTTTCATCTTTAGGTGATGTCTCTAAATTTTACCTGGGTAATGATGTTCCCCATTTTCAGCGGAGTAAAATATGGGGTCTGAGTTGATATGTATGACATGGAATGTGAGGGGTATAAAAACTCCCCGGAAAAAGATTAAGGTTTTCTCGCAGGTCCGACATTATCACCCTCACATTGTGGACTTGGTGGAGACGCACCTGACCAGGGATACAGTTAGGTGTGCGCAGAAACCTTGGGTACAATGGTCTGTTCACGCATTCCATACCAGCTACTCGAGAGGGGTTTCATTGTTGGTACATAGAGACGTTAGATGGGAAGCCAGGGAGACTCGGAGGGACCTGAAGGTCGCTTTGTTTTTGTGCATGCACTGATAAATGCCAGGAGATATGTAATCCTATGTGTCTATAATCTCCCCCCCCCCCCCCCCCCCGGCTAGTATGTCCCTTCTTCAGAGGACTATGAGTTTTGCCCTGAATTATCCAGATGCGGATGTTATTTGTATGGGAGATTTCAATAAGGTAATGAACAACTGCCTTGATGGATTGAGATTGGATGATGGAATGACTGGGGGGGCCTCTTCGCTGACTACAACTTCGCTGTCACTGTTTATGGGGGAGGGCGAGTGGCTGGATTTGTGGAGGATGCGTCACCCTGAGTTAAGACAATATACCTGTCATTCGTCCACTAAACGGTCTCTGTCGCGCATAGATTACATATTTGGTTCCAGCGGTCTGGCGATGTGGCTGGATAACATAGAGCATGGCACTAGGGGGATCTCGGATCATAGCCCGGTCATCCTTAAACTTAAATATGGACAATTAAACAACAGGATAGTTTTGAAGTTGAATCCTTTCTGGTTGAAGTTATTAGTGTCCCCCGATAGAACGATCGATCAATTGCATTGTTTCATCAAGTCTCATCCGAAACCTCAAGACATTAATTTATTTTGTGATGCCCTTAAGGCATACTTGAGGGGTTGCCTGTCCTCCACGATCTCTTAATTTTAAGCGAGTAACCTCAAGGGAGGATGAGGAAATGGAGCGACGATTGAAAGACTCAGAGGCTACATATATATCTAACCAAACTAGTGGCAATAGGATTGAGTGGTTGGCTGCCCAGAGGTTGTACGCCCAGCAAATATACACTAAATCTAAGCGTAAATTATTCTTCACCCGTCAATCTTATTTTGAACTGGGAAACCAGGCAAGTAAGTTTTTGGCCTATTTGGTGCGCCAACACAATACCTCCAATACAATACTGCAGATTCGTAAGGCGGATGGTTTACTGGTGTCTTCGACCGAGGAGATACTTGGTTGTTTTTACGACTATTACAGGTCATTATATGAATCTAAAAGTGACTTTGATAATTTGGGATGCCTGGACTACTTATCTGATGTGACATTCCCTACATTAGATCCTGAACAGCGAGCCCTTATGGACACTGCATTCACCGCGGAAGAGATAGAAAATGCTATAACGGACATTCCTTCTGGGAAGGCCCCTGGACCAGATGGGTTCCCCATTGAATTGTATAGGAAATACCAGGATATACTGATACCACTTCTGGTGAAGGTATTTCAGGGAATTTGGGAAGGGAGGTCTATGCCTGATTCTTTTTATGAGGCTAATATCATAATGCTTAGGAAGGAGGGAAGGGACCCCTTGGAATGTGGATCTTACAGTCCTATTTCATTAGTGAATGTGGACTATAACCTTTTTACTAAGATCCTAGCTACCAGGCTGAACTCAATTATATTGAACCTTGTACATCCTGATCAAACGGGTTTCATGCCTGGTAAGAGCACTTCCATTAATATCAGACGGGTTCAGTCAGTAGTCCAATATAGCTCCCTAATACCCGACAACAAATGGGCATTGGCGTCGTAAGATGCCGCCAAGGCTTTTGACTCTCTTGAGTGGCCTTTTCTCTCCGCGTGCTTACAGAGATACGGCTTTGGTGATAAATTTATAAAATGGATCAAAATACTATATATGAAACCCAAAGCCCGTATCATAATAAATAACTCTATATCTGAGTCTTTTCCATTACATAGGGAGACTTATCAAGGCTGCCCCCTCTCCCCCGCCCTCTTCGCTCTTGCAATTGAGGCACTGACAATACGTATAAGGTCTTCCCCTGGTATTAAGGGAATTGATGTGGCGGGTCGGGTGGACACTATAGGTCTATATGCTGATGATATGGTGGTATTCATGGATGAAGCGGAAGAAACTTTGCCGCAAGTGATAGCCCTTATAGATAGATTCAGCAAATATTCAGGCTTATATATAATTTGGGAGAAGTCGGCTCTGTTACCCCTTTCTCATGCTCCGATGCCACAGCTAGAGACTCTCTCCTCACTGCCTATTGTATCTAATTTTAAATATCTGGGTGTCCGCATATCCCGTGATAGTGCGTTTGATTCACAGCTTAATATCCACCCACTGCTGGAACTAACTAAAGTTAAATTTGCATCCTGGAGCAAACTTCCGTTGTCTTGATTAAAATGATATTACTTCCCAAGCTTAGCTACTTCCTTCAGCACAGTGCTGTGATGGTGCCCAAATCTTTCTTTGTGAATCTCAACTCCCAGATCACATCTTTTATATAGGGGAAAACTAGGCCCAAACTTAAATTGGCCACCTTACAAAGACCTAAAAAGGGAGGTGGAGCAGCGCTACCAGATTTTTTTCTGTATTATTTGGCTGGGCAAGCTAAAGCTATAAGTAACTGGATGCCAGGTAGCTACATTCCCAACTCTGAAAGTCACCTGCTTCATGCTGCACAGACTGATTGCCCACTGGGTTTCCTTGAGTTAGAAAGAACTAATGCCCCTCGTCTGCTGCCCTTGCTCCGATTGGCACGATTAACATGGAGGCAAATCAAGAAAGTGACTGGGTTTAAAGATTTTATAGCTGAAATGCCCCTGTGGAATGATTATTTTCCAGAATTGCTAAACCACCCATCCACTGAATTTTGGACTCAGTATGACGTCTCTTCGATGGGAGACTTATATGTTCAGGGGACCTTAAAGTCTTTTGAACAATTACAGGTCGCGCATGATATCCCAAGATCCCAATTTTTCCGCTATTTACAACTGAGATCAGCTCTTCAATCACATGTGAGATGTAAGGGTGTAGGCCGTACTATTTCATCTCTACCTCTGATAGGAATCCTTAAATCGCAGGGCCCTCAGGGTCTCATCTCCTCTTTATACACATACATGCTGTCAACGGGAGCAGAATCTGCCATAAGTTCTATCAAGAGAAAGTGGGAACGACTCATCCCTAATACGCAGGACGAGGAGTGGGAGATTTTGGAATCTCCGATTGGAGTATCACCATCTATTAACAACAGAATGATACAATTATATATAAATATATATTTGACTCCGACACGACTTTTTAGGATAGGTCGATTCCAATCGTCAGAATGTTTACGGTGCCACTCTCCAGACGCAGATTTTATTCATATGGTATGGCAGTGTCCCACTGTCCTGCATTACTGGAGAGAGGTGACATCATTACTGTCATCCCTAGTACAAGCCCCGGTCCCTCTAGAGCCACTGGTCTGCTTGTTTGGGGTATGGGATGAGGAGATCTGGGATCGATATAATGGGGTCTTCCTGCGTGAGACGATATTTATGGCACGGAAGGTACTGGCATTACGGTGGAAGGGAACTTTGTCCCCCTCCCTTAGAATTTGGATTGACTTGGTGAATTCGATTGTTCCATATGAGCGCACGTTATACGAAAATAGGGGATGCCCGGGTAAGCTTGAAAAGATTTGGGGGGAGGTGGAACTCCTCTCATCTTACCCTGCAGGGTTGAGACATCACATATGAGATAATATGCTGTAGGATACTAGGCTGGAAAATAGTAGATATAGGTTCATGTAGTGGTAGTCGTAGTTTAGTTTAGGAATTTCTGATAAGGAAATCTAATCTGAATAATATGTTAAAGGCTTATGAGATTTGTTCGATATACATGTTTTCTGATATATGGGCAACTATCCTTTGCGCATACTGGGAAGATTATGTACAATGCTACCTTGTTTTTTGTTAAAAAAAAAAGTGTGCAATTTCTTGGCAGTATATTTTATAATGGACGGAAACATGTATGCTCTGTGGAAAATGTTTATTACCATAGGCCAATTGTATGTTGTGCATTTTTTTTATGTCCTGAAGTTCAATAAACGAATTTAAAAAAAAAAAAAATATGAGGGGAGTGACAATGGAGCCAGGGAACTCCGAGAAGCACCTGGTCGATGCCATCTGGCAAAATGAACAAGGACAGAATCTCACAATGAGAGGGTGAGATTGAGAGCCCGAGTGGGGCTGTCTGGTGGGTCACCTGAGATGGTAAAGGTGCACCATTAACCACCCTGATGGTCAGAGGTTGGGGCAGTAACACCAGTGGAATAGCGTGTTTCTGGGCGAAGGTGAGAACATAAAGTTCCCCTCAGCCCCGGAATCCACGGTAACCTCTACCTCCCTGGTGGAGGTCCCACTATCTAAGGTCCCTCGGAATACCGGTTTGGGAGAAAAGGGTTTCATATGTGTCTGACCACCACCTACGACCACTGGACGTGATCATTTTTCTGACCGCAGAGGACACGTGCTAGCCGAGTGACCACACTGCCGGCACTGGTAACAACGTGCGGAGCTTCACACCGGACGTGGCTTGTGGCCGGCGAGAGACACCTCCATAGGTTTGGAGGATGTAAGCTCCTGGGTGGGAGATCTTAGCTGCTCGGTGAAGGTGGGAGCCAAGTTAACCCTTCGTCTGGATTGCGCACGTTCCAGCCCACGCTCCGTAAACCAGAGATCAATGCGGGTGGAGATGGCAATCACTTCCTCCAGACTTGTGGGGACCTCTCTGGTTGCTAGAGCATCTTTGACATGCTCTGCTAACCCTCTCCAAAACACAGGGATGAGTGCTTTATCAGGCCACTCTAGTTCGGAAGCCAATGTCCGGAATCGGACGGCATAATGGCTGACCGAGAGAGACCCTGTGTCAGGGTCAATAATTGGAGAGAGGTGTCGTGCATGATCCGTGGTCCCAAAAATACCTGCTTCAGAGCCGCGAGGAACTGAGCAGCGCACTGAACCACGGGATCATCACGCTCCCACAATGGCATAGCCCACTCTAATGCCTTGCCAGATAAAAGAGAAACAATAAACCCCACCTTAGCCCGCTCTGTAGGGAACCAGGGCTGTGGAGTCGGTAAGCCACAGTTGCGACTCCGGCTCCGACTCCTTCATAAATGGCCAATTCATAACAACAAATTTACTGTTGTAAAATATTAAACATCGTGCTTATTCAGTTTCTCACCATCATATAAGTAATCAGACCACTTAGAGCAAAAACTACATTTATTAGAATACAATTAGAATATAGCAAATAACTTTTATAAACTTTTCTAAACTGTAAGTAAATATGCAATAAACACTTTTATGCAGTTAATAAGAAGAAATCTATAAATTTGTCCTCAGAAAAAGTATTGCCTCTGTCAGATCCTCCTTCATGGATGCCCTCAAATCTGATCTAATTATTTTGAGAGCAGAGAACAACCTCTCTACACTAACTTGTGTTGGTGGCAAAGCAGTAACCACTCGGGCAACATCTGACAATGTCAGGATACAGAGGAATCGCTTGTTGCACTGTTATTTTTGATGAACGGTCAAATTTCTCAATTTCTTTTAGTGCACATGAAAAATTCTGCTGAAATGTACTGGCTGTGTTCCTTGATGGGGATGACTCTTCTTCTATGCGGGAACGCTTTGCACGGTCCTTGTGATCCAAATATTTTTCGAAATTAAATTCTTCATCAGTTTATGATGAGGGTGAAGATGTGGCAGGACAACCAAATTCTTCTTGTTCCTCCTGACTGTTCTGCAACCCTTTCATCCTTACTGCTATTTCAAACAGAGCTTCTTTTCCTTTACTTAGTTGTTGATCATCTAGAAGAATCCGATGCATTGGGTCTACATAAACAGCTGCCAAAAGAATGTTATTTTGTAATAGTAGCTCCTCTCTCCGTTTCATTGATGTAGCAATGCCACTTGCAATTAACCCTCCTCTTTGGGACAGGCGAAACATCAGGTTCTTCCACTCCTTTAAGAAAATACCTGGAGTTAAGTCCTCTGCTTGTAATTTTTTAGTCACTGTAAATGGGTGCTCTAGCAATTTTTCCACCTCAGTCACCTGATTCCACTGACTTTCATTTAGCGTCAGTTGAGGGTTAGCCATGTCTACAAGAAAGCGCTGAATCATTAAGTAAGTACTGCCCCATCGTGTGGCTTGATCAATAATTGCCCCTTTTCCAGCACGTCTCTTCAAAATTGAGTCAACTTTAGGGGTTCTGGCAACAGTAGCCAATTTTCTCACCTTGCCAATCAGTGCAGCAGCATGTCCTTCTTGCAGACTGTCTCTTATAGCCAGCTGTAGCGTATGCACAACACAGCGCATGTGATGAATGAAAGAACATATTGACACAGTTTCAACAAGATCATCTAAACTATCATGTTGCTGTTCATCTGAAGCAACTTCAGTTTGCTCCTCAGTTACAATACTGTGTTCCTCTATTTCAAACATTTCTGTGTCTGTGGACCCAGAATGTTCTTCTAGCTGCTGGTCACCATCATTACTCTCATTCATTAGCTTAATAGTACTTATCATATTTGAAGCATTGTCAGTTACGACAGAAAGAACTTGCTCTTTTTTAAGTTCTTAGTCTTGCAGAACCTTTTCCACCAAGACCTGGAGAAACTCACTGGTGTGATGAGCTTTGGTGTATTTTACTGCCAATGTCTTGGTAACTATTTCATTTTTGTCACAAACAAATCGGACATTGATGGCAAAATAGTTCACTCTGTGACGTGTGCAGGCATCCATTTTAAGAAACAGAAAGCGTCCCTTGAGAGTTTTTTTAAGTTTTTCCTTTTGTTTAAAAGCTTCTTCGATTACTAATTTTCTAATACTCTCTCTCTCCAGAGAAACACCAAGCTTGCGGGCCATTTCCCCATTCAGACACATAAAAGCTGGTCGTGAAAATAATGAAATAGGCACACTATCCTTTACAACAAGCTCTATGATCTGTTTTTTAAATGTATCTACTGTCATTGTCACAGTAACTTTGTCACTGACAAAATATCTTGCAACTGATGGCTGCAAAGTTCTCTGCTCCTTTGTTTGGCTGGAAGAGCTGGGCACTGGTTCATTGGTTTGGATGCAGTCTTTCTCATCCACTGCTTTCAGTACTTCTGGATGAAAGCGCTGTAAATGTCTCTTTAGATTAGAAGCTCTGGTAGGAGCATTTTTATCTTTGCCTGAATATGCACTCATCTTGGCTTCACAGCATTTGTTTTCGTCTGGATCATTTGTCATACACTGACAGACATAATGTTTTCTATCTTGAGTGATGGTGAAATGTTCAAATACAGCTGATTTAATGTGATGCTTCTTTGACATTCTCAGGTTTTTAATTCTGCATTCACAAACCAAATGACAATTGTTTTTCCTAAAAACAATTGTACAAAATTGCCAGGTCGTACAACTGATATAGTGGTCAGTAATACTGTTATTATTCCTCATGTACTCACAGTTAACTGATGCAAAGTTTGTTGAAAGGATAATACTTCTTACAGTCTTCCTCTTCTGAGTAGCAGGCAGCTGTGAGATGCTTGGAAGACGCACACCTAGTATGATCTAGTCTAGAGGAGGAGCTTTACTACTAAGAATTTGCAACACATTTTCACTTTCAGTTTCATACATTGTAAGTAGGGGGGTTGGGGCAGCATGAGGTTAACCAAGTATAAGATTAGATAAGGGCAGTGGAGAACAGTGACACACAAGAAGTAAG
Source organism: Dendrobates tinctorius (assembly GCF_039654945.1). Lineage (NCBI taxonomy): Eukaryota > Metazoa > Chordata > Amphibia > Anura > Dendrobatidae > Dendrobates > Dendrobates tinctorius. Next base: position 63,223,084 of record NW_027361671.1, on the reverse strand, counting down.
AAATGTCTATCTCCAGCAGAACTGCTTATCACTGTTGTTCATAGTTTGATAGAACATATATATTTGAGTAACATTTATAAAATTCATATGAAAGTTCAATTATGAAATATTATTACATTTTTTTTAAAGCTGGAGTCGGAGTCGGTACATTTCTACCGACTCCGACCAAAACTGACTCCGACTCCACAGCCCTGTAGGTAAGCGTGCAGCCAGTAACTCAAGCTGGATAGAGCACTGACTCACGAATCCCCTACAGGTGGCGCTGTCACCCGAAAATTTCTCGGGGAGCGGGAGGCGAGATATTGTCGGCATAGGCGTGAGTGCGGGCACGCGTGAGACTGCCTCTGCGACTGCCTGTGCAGCGGATACCATAGCATTCGCAGCTGAGGTGGAGCTCTTGATAGCCGCCAACCTGCTCTCCAGCTGCCGAATGTACCGCTGCAGCTGCTACAGGTCCGCCATTACTAGCCAGACCCTGGCGCTAGTATAATGTTAGGGACGGCGGAACGCACTAAATATAAATAATAGGAAGTGCGTTCGCCGCCCGGGGTCCACCGTGCAGTAGGTGTAGTTCTTTTTTTATTATTATAAAATCCTTCACGACGTTACAAAATAGAACACAACAGAACAAACATAGAACAAAAACTCCAATCAGAAACAATATGACAAAATCAGACACAAACACAAAGAAATAAACAAGAAATGGAAACAATAAGGGAAATTCTCGACCTACAAAACGGGAAAAGAAAATTAAATTAAAGACACAAGAAATTAAAAACTAAAAAAAAAAAAAAAAAAAAAAAAGGAACAAAATTACAATAATTACACCAGTACCCCCTTAAAATAATAAATAAATAAAATCATGTAAAACCCCCGACCCAGCTCCATTCACACTATTATATACACCCCATGAACTACATTTACACCGTCCTATATACAATACTATATACACTATATACAATATAAACATATGACACCAGTCCGAATATTGTACAAGACACACCTAATACCCTCTGGTCCCACTGCCTTACCTCACAGCCTCCCCCTTACACCGCCACATTCACACTTACGACAAACCTAATTACAAACATAGTATAGAAAATTAACAATATTTATATATTTTTCCTTTTATTTTTTTTTTTTTATTTTTTTTAACACTATATATAAAACACCGTGCAGTAGGTGTAACAACCGCTGGTGAGTAATGGCAGACTCGCTATATGGCGGTATACTGCGCTCGGGTTAAACGTCACCCGAGGTGCGCAGAGCGAACTCTGTTAAACTCACAGAGGCGCTTTAGTAGAAATAAAGCATAAATGTCGAGCCTGTTAGCTTCACAGGTCTCAGCTGGCGTGCACACATGGTATATGGTCACAGGACACGGCCCACGGCAGAGGTCGGTGTCCGTCTTGACCTACCGCGGACGCCGGTAAGTGCTGCTAACTGCAGCACGGCGGTAACTACTGCCGCTGTACGACAGTGCCTTGAGGCATCATACTATCGGACGCTAGTGTAGCGGTGCGGTATGCATTGTGGCGTATGGCTTGCCACTGACTGGCGCTGACTATAACTCTTAATTCTCTATCCACATGCGTAATATCAGAGGGAAGGGGTTTCATAATGAGTCAGTCACCAGAATCATTCATCCGTCACCATTCACACATAGCAAGTACAGTCATATGTTAAAGTTTGGGCACCCCTATTAATGTTAACCTTTTTTCTTTATAACAATTTTGGTTTTTACAACAGCTATTTTAGTTTCATATATCTAATAACTGATACTCAGTTATATTTCTGGATTCAAATGAGGTTTATTGTACTAACAGAAAATGTGCAATCTGCATTTTAACAAAATTTGACCAGTGCAAAAGTATGGGCACCTCAACATAAAAGTGACATTAATATTTCGTAGATCCTCCTTTTGCAAAAATAACAGCCTCTAGTCGCTTCCTGTAGCTATTAATGAGTTCCTGGATCCTGGATGAAGGTATTTGTGACCATTCCTGTTTACAAAACAATTCCAGTTCAGTTAAGTTTGATGGTCGCCGAGCATGGACAGCCCGCTTCAAATCATCCCACAGATGTTCAATGATATTCAGGTCTGGGGACTGGGATGGCCATTCCAGAACATTGTAATTGTTCCTCTGTATGAATGCCAGAGTAGATTTGGAGCCGTGTTTTGGATCATTGTCTTGCTGAAATATCCATCCCCTGCGTAACTTCAACTTCGTCACTGATACTTGCACATTATTGTCAAGAATCTGCTGATACTGAGTTGAATCCATGCGTCCCTCAACTTTAACAAGATTCCCGGTGCCGGCATTGGCCACACAGCCCCAACGCATGATGGAACCTCCACCAAATTTTACTGTGGGTAGCAAGTGTTTTTCTTGGAATGCTGTGTTTTTTAGCCTCCATGCATAACGCCTTTTTGTATGACCAAACAACTCAATCTTTGTTTCATCAGTCCACAGGACCTTCTTCCAAAATGTAACTGGCTTGTCCAAATGTGCTTTTGCATACCTCAGGCGACTCTGTTTGTGGCGTGCTTGCAGAAACGGCTTCTTTCGCATCACTCTCCAATACACCTTCTCCTTGTGCAAAGTGCGCTGTATTGTTGACCGATACACAGTGACACCATCTGCAGCAAGATGATACTGCAGGTCTTTGGAGGTGGTCTGTGGATTGTCCTTGACTGTTCTCACCATTCTTCTTCTCTGCCTTTCTGATAATTTTCTTGGCCTGCCACTTCTGGGCTTAACAAGAATTGTACCTGTGTTCTTCCATTTCCTTACTATGTTCCTCATAGTGGAAACTGACAGGTTAAATCTCTGAGACAACTTTTTGTATCCTTCCCCTGAAAAGCTATGTTGAATAATCTTTGTTTTCAGATCATTTGAGAGTTGTTTTGAGGAGCCCATGATGCCACTCTTCATAGGAGAATCAAATAGGAGAACTACTTGCAAGTGGCCACCTAAAATACCTTTTCTCATGATTTGATACACCTGGCTATGAAGTTCACAGCTCAATGAGGTTACAAAACCAATTTAGTGCTTCAGGAAGTCAGTAAAAAGTAGCTAGGAGTGTTCAAATCAAGAAAATGATAAGGGTGCCCATACTTTTGCACCGGTCAAATTTAGTTTAACTGCAGATTGCACATTTTATGTTAGTACAATAAACCTCATTTGAATCCAGAAATATAACTGAGTCCATCAGTTATTAGATATGTAAAACTGAAATAGCTGTTGCAAAAACCAAAATTGTTATAAAGAAAAAAGGTTAACATTAATAGGGGTGCCCAAACTTTAACATATGACTGTATAGTCTATACTAGCGCATGGCCGAGCGGCCATGTGGGCCTTTTATAGCCATGCGCTTCCGGGACCATCCAGACCTCTCAGATGGGCAAATCAGATCAGGACAAGGACCTGAGCACGTGACCTCCGATCTCCACTGGAGATCGTCTCATGGGCATGCCCAGTAGCACGGCGAGAGGACTTAGCCTCTGGAGTTGTTTCCTGCAAAGCAGGTTGCGCTACCATTGCTGGTCCAGAGGTGGCAGCAACATCTAGACCCAGAGAGCTGGTCTGAGCAGGGCGCCTGGATTGCCGAAATTGCTGTGCAGGTCCCTGAGCGATCGGAAAGGAAGGGAGACCGCTGGATGTATGGCTCTTGATTCCTGCTGTGCAGCTGCAGGAATCCGATGCCTAACAGTTAAAGGCAAACATACTGGTAGACCAAGGAAGACATCAAAGCGTCAAGACCGGAAACTTAAAGCAATATGTCTCCAAAACAGAAAATGCACAACAAAACAAATGAGGAACAAATGGAAGGGAACTGGAGTCAAACTGTTTCGAACTGTAAGAAACCGCCTAAAGGAAATGGGATTTACATACAGTAAAGCTAAACGAAATCTATCATTAACACCTAAACAGAAAAAAACAAGGTTACAATGGGCTAAGGAAAAGCAATCGTGGACTGTGGATGACTGGATGAAAATCATATTCAGTGATGAATCGCGAATCTGCATTGGGCAAGGTGAGGATGCTGGAACGTTTGTTTGGTGTCATTCCAATGAGATTTATTATAAAGATGACTGCCTGAACATGCAAATTTCCACAGTCATTGATGATATGGGGCTGCATGTCAGGTAAAGGCACTGGGGAGATGGCTGTCATTACATCTTCAATAAATGCACAAGTTTATGTTGATATTTTCGACACTTTTCTTATCCCATCAATTGAAAGGATGTTTGAGGATGATTAAATCATTTTTCAAAATGATAATGCATCCTGCCATAGGGCAAAAACTGTGAAAACATTCCTTGAAAAAAAGACACATAAGGTCAATGTCATGGCCTGCAAATAGTACAGATCTCAATCCAATTGAAAATCTTTGGAGTAAGTTGAAGAAAATGGTCCATGACAAGGCTCCAACCTGCAAAGCTGATCTGGCAAAAGCCAGAGGTGGTGCAACAAAATACTAGTGATGTGTTGGAGTGTTTTTTTGTTTGTTTTTCATGATTCCATAATTTTTTCCCTCGGAATTGAGTGACTCCATAATTTTTCCCCTGTGCTTGGTTTAAAAAAGTAACCATTACTGACTATCACATTTTTTTGTTCTTGATTTCTTTTAGTGTTTCTTAAAGCCAGAAACTTGTTATTTGAAATGACTTTAGTTTTGTGCCATGTCTGTGATCTGCTTTTTCTCTAAAAAAATAAAACAACCGAATGAACATCCTCCAAGGCCGGTGATTCCATAATTTTTGCCAGGGGTTTTATGTTCAATATCTAAACGACTTTACTTCATAAACTCTAAAGCTGTTAAAAGAAGTGACATGCTCATTCTTCGGGTGTATTCTGCGACAAAGCTGCTTGGTCTCTACAATTGAAAGTATAAAGTAAGAGATGCCAGCGATGGAGCCGCCTGCAAGAACAGTAACAAAATTGCTGTTGATTTCCTAAAGTGCCTTCACCCTGGAAAACTCAGTGGGTGCTAAAGTGTCTAAAAAATACTGTGGGCATGTAGCCTAACGTTCCTGGGGTTATCCCACCTGCCAAAGCTTCTGTGTCTATGTAACAAAGTGGCACAGGGTGGAAGCCATGGGGGGCGAGTCCACTAGATCACAGTCAGCGAGCACCCCGGCCCCTTGCACATGAACAGACAGTTCTAGCCCCAGCCCCGAGTCACAGTGGGTTACATCAGATATACGGCTGCTCTCCATGCTGGAACGGATGCACCACACATCACACTTTAGGGCTCAACAATGGAAACTAAAGGTGCGGTAGAGAAGAAAGGTCACAATTCCTGAACTGTCCCTATTCACAGCAACGGCTGCAGCAGCGAAGGCAATGGCTACCAGAAGCCTTTTGTGGGGCACACACACAGTCATTGTGCTTGCTGCACGGCAGTCCACTGGAAGCTCTGTTCCTTCCAGGGGGTACTGGAGTTACTGGTCACGGGAGTAACCCCTTACTGGAATCCCTGCCTGGAGTAAGGTTTCTGGAAAAGATTTTAATTTGGCCCATTGTTATCCAAATGTGTAACCTTTTTAAAGGATTTAATACTTTTGGTGCTGAAAAATCTGAAAAACTGTTTAAAATAACAATATAATAAAATAAATTGCAAAAGAATTGTAATAGATAAGTTATCTAGTTGCCTTTTAACCGGTCTGTCCATTGCAATTATTATTTTGCATTTTATTTCTTTTATATTTTTGTCCATTCTTATTTTATTTTGTATTACTTTATTTTTCTGTTGTTTTCTTATGTGATCTCTCTTCTCTGGCTCTATATCCAATGACTGTATTTATGGTTATGTGTGGTATATTTTCAGGTATATCTTGATATTTTTAATTTTTTTTTCAACATAAACAATCCAATTATTCGTTGAATGCGCATCATTTTGCTCCTTTATTGGGTGATTGCTGATATGTTTTACACCTCTGAACTCAAATCTGTTCCTGCCAGTATTTGTAACTATGGTACTACACAAACACACCTCATGTGTGACAAACATTGTATGTTACATTGACATTTATGTATATACAGTGGATACGGAAAGCATTCAGACACCTTTAAATTTTTCACTCTTTGTTTCATTGCAGCTATTAGATAAATTCGAAAAAGTTAATTTTTTTCTCATTAATGTACACTCTGCACCCAATCTTGACTGATAAAAAACAAATGTAGAAATTTTTGCAAATTTATTAAAAGAGAAAAACTGAAATATCACATGATCATAAGTATTCAGACCCTTTGCTCAGACACTCATATTTAAGTCACATGCTGTCCATTTCCTTGTGATCCTCCTTGAGATGGTTCTACTCCTTCATTGGAGTCCAGCTCCTCTGTCCACCACTCGTCACCTGTAGTAATGGCACCTGTTTGAACTTATCATTATAAAAGACACCTGTCCACAACCTCGAACAGTCACACTCCAAACTCCACTATGGTGAAGACTAAAGAGCTGTCGAAAGACACTAGAAACAAAATTGTAGCCCTGCACCAGGCTGGCAAGACTGAATCTGCAATAGGCAAGCAGCTTGATGTGATGAAATCAACTGTGGGAGCAATAATAAGAAACTGGAAGACATACAAGACCACTGATAATCTTCCTCGATCTGGGGCTCCAAGATCTTACCCCGTGGGGTCAAAATGATCACAATAAAGGTGAGTAAAAATCCCAGAACCACACGGGGGGACCTAGTGAATGACCTGCATAGAGCTGGGACCACCATAACAAAGGCTACCATCAGTTACAGACTACGCCGCCAGGGACTCAGATCCTGCAGTGCCAGACGTGTCCCCCTGCATAAACCAGTACTTGTCCGGGCCCGTCTGAAGTTTGCTAGAGAGCATTTGGATTATCCAGAAGAGTATTGGGAGAATGTCATATGGTCTGATGAAACCAAAGTAGAACTGTTTGGTGGAAACAAAACTCATCGTTTTTGGAGGAGACAGAATGCCAAGTTGCATCCAAAGAACACCATACCTATGGTGAAGCATGGGGGTGGCAACATCATGCTTTGGGGCTGTTTCTTTGCAAAGGGACCAGGACGACTGATCCGTGTACATAAGTGAATGAATGGGGCCATGTATCGTGAGATTTTGAGTGCAAGCCTTCTTCCATCAGCAAAGGGCATTGAAGATGAAATGTGGATGGGTCTTTCAGCATGATAATTATCCCAAGCAAACCACCAGGGCAACGAAGGAGTGGCTTCTTAAGAAGCATATGAAGGTCCTGGAGTGGCCTAGCCAGTCTCCAGATCACAACCCCATAGAAAACATTTGGAGGGGTTTGAAAGTCAATGTTGCCCAGCGACAGGCCCAAAACATCACTGCTCTAGGGGAGATCTGCATGGAGGAATGGACCAGCATACCACCAACAGTGTGTGCCAACCTTGTGAAGACTTACAGAAAACATTTGACCGCCTTCATTGCCAACAAAGGATATGTAGCAAAATATTGAGATGAGCTTTTGTTAATGACCAAATACTTATTTTCCACCATAATTTGCAAAATAAATCTTGACAAATCAGACAAGGTGATTTTCTGGATTTGTTTTCTCATTTTGACACTCATAGTTGTGGTCTACCTATGATGTCAATTACAGGCTTCTCATCTTTTTAAGTGGGAGAACTTGCACAATTGGTGGCTGACTAAATACTTTTTTCCCCACTGTAAGACCTCACAGCGCATGTCAGACCAAATGAGAATCATGAGGTCAAAGAAACTGGCCAAGGAGCTGAGACAGAATTGTGGCAAGGCACAGATCTAACCAAGGTTACAAAAGAATTTCTGCAGTACTCAAGGTTCCTAAGAGCACAGTGGCCTCCGTAATCCTTAAATAGATGAAGTTTGGGACCACCAGAAGGCTTCCTAGACCTGGCCGAGAAGAGCCTTGGTGAGAGAGGTAAAGAAGAACCCCAAGATCACTGTGGCTGAGCTCCACAGATGCAGTAGAGACATGGGAGAAAGTTCCACAAAGTCAACTATCACTGCAGCCCTCCACCAGTCAGGTCTATATGGCAGAGTGGCCCTACGGAAGCCTCTTCTCAGTGCAAGACATATGAAAACCAACATACAGTTTGCTAAAGAACACATGAAGGACTCCCAGACTATGAGAAATAAGATTCTCTGGTCTGATGAGACGAAGATAGAATTATCACCAAAAAGTTCTAAGTGGTATGTGTGGAGAAAACCAGGCACTGCTCATCATCTGCCCAAAACAATCCCAACAGTGAAATCTGGTGGTGGCTGCATCATCCTATGGGGGTGTTTTTCAGCTGCAGGGACAGGACAACTTGTTGCAATTGAATCTCATCTCCCGAGATTTCAGTGCCGAGATCTCCATCTGCGCATGCGCGGCGGCCATTTTCCTGGAAGGAATCCATAGCACAGGCAAGCATGGAGGATGCAACAGCAGAGCCCCCCATGCAGCACGGGACAGAGCGCGGCAAACACCGGGGGATAGAACGCGGTTGCAGCACCCGGGGACAGAGTGTGGCGGCAAGCATGAAACACCCGCAGCGGCAGCACAGATAAGGTATATCCGCATTGTAAGACGCACCCCTATTTTCCCCCCAAATTTTGGGGGGAAAAAGTGCATCTTACAAAGCGAACAATACAGTATATGTATCTATCTATATACAGTAAAGGAAATACTGATTCTCATGTGATATTGTTCTGAAATCATTCAATGTGCCTTGTATAGATACGTTTTTGTAAAAACTCAGCACTATTAAAAGATTTACACATAAATGCATTGTTCGGAGACCTCATCATTTAACATGTACAGTAGATACTGTCACTGGCCGTTGTGTTTGTGTAGTAGTTGCACTAAATGTTCTGTGGAGATTCTAGAGACATTCAAGATTGTGTGAAATATTCTCATTGTGTTGCCTTTTAGAAGTATATTATATATTTTTGTTAGATTTTAAAGTCCAACTTTGATAAGTAAAACATCATACAGTAAATTGCAGCAAAAGGTCATATATGTGTCTTGCCTACTTCGCTTGTACAAGAAAAATACCAGATTAGAGATTTTACTTGTTTCAACTGTCGTTTTTCACATTTGACAACGCTGCACAAATAGAAACCTGGACTAAAACCTTTGCAGATTTCACACAGACATTGGTGCTCGAGGCCATAGAGGAGGCTGCAATAGTGCCAGTTAACCATCATATATATCCAATGTCTTAATAGCAATATTGTAAGAAGGACCTGTTCGCTCTCCTGCCATGTCTACTTTAGGCCTCTTTCACACATCAGTTTTTTGCCATAAGTCGCAATCCGTCATTTTTAGAAAAAAACGGATCCAGCGACTGATGACGCTGGATCTGTTTTTTTTCTCAAACTTGTAGTAGCGACGGCTGGCCTCACGTTTCATCCGTCGTTCACTGGATCTGTCGGAAATTTTGTGTCCGTCGGGCGGAGACAACGGACAAAGTAACATTTTGTCTCCGTCGAAAAGTCCGACAGCTACGGATCCAGCGCCGTCCGTCGTTGGCTATAAAGGAAACCTGCGGGCACAGGATCCGTCGCTGTCGGTCAAATCACGGAATCCAGCGACTGATTTTGTTTTTTATAAACTGAGCATGCTCCAATTATTATTACCAGGTAGGGCAGTCGGATCCAGCAAAAAAACGGATCCGTCGCATCAGTTTTTCACAATCTGCAATGGATCAGTTTTTTTTCAAAACTGTTGGATTGCGACTGATGGCAAAAAACTGATGTAAAAGAGGCCATAGTAAGCACTTGCTCATAGTCATCTTTCATCACAGTAGTAATGTGAAGTATTCCCCTTATTGCATTTCAAGTATGTCTTTTTATTGGAGCAGAGACTGCGATTTGCTCAACTGTATGTTCATCCTTCCTGCCATCTAGCCCCATTTAGGGCCCCCAGGTCCTGTCCAACTGCTTCATTATATGGAGAGGGACAAGTTGTGGTGATTTTCTTTCACTTTTTTTTTTTTTTTTAAATCTGTCACCTTTCATTATTAGAGTCCTAACAGTTTCTAAAAGAACAATTGTCCCTTTAAATGCACAGTGACTAAATTCTACAATGAAGAGGTAATCCCTTCTGCATCGCCTATGGAAAATGAAAGCACAAGAACCATTTTCGCTTCCATCCTACGCCTAAATTATCTAATCACAAGCTCATGGAGAGTTCTCCTATCACCTCCCCAGATAAGACGAAAGGCGTCTCTATCTGGATCTTAAGTTGCGCACCATGTGAACACTTGGAGACTTTTGCAAACACACTGGTTACACAAGGTACCCTTTATTCACCTAAAACCAGGCAGCTTTGTTCCCTGGAGAGAACTCTTCATTTTCTCAAATTTGTAACCTAGAACAATCCCAGGAAAAAAAAATCCCTTGAACCCAGAATAGGAGGAGAAATCACACAACTTTGAGATTCCCTGCACTCTGCTTGGTCATTGAATGCGAAAGTAACTCTTAAAATCCTGCACCATCGCCATAGTATTTACAGAACCTACCAAGATGGAGGAGTCTGTCTTCTGTCACGGTAGCCACACAAATTAGATAGCCGAGGAAACATAGCAAATATGTCATGCTAGCTGGGCACACCGCAGTTATGCTTCTTTTACACTTCGTGATTTTTGCGGCCCATATTTCCATAATTTTCACGGTCTGCCGCAAAAACGGGCCGCAAAAATCTTTTTCGGATCGCCGTTTTTTATGTTTTAAAAAGTTGGCTAAAAAACAAAACGGCGTTCTGCAAATATGGTGTACCGCAAAAACAAGCTTCCATTGTTTTTGCGGCACCATTGATTTAAATGGGGGGCGTGGCCGTAAGCCGTGGAAAATATTGTGGAAGCTCGATATTTTTTCACAGCCGTAAATACGGCCATACGGCGCGCCGACTAATTTTTGTGAGCCGTTTTTGCGGCCTCATAGAAATCTATTGGGACCGCAAAAATGGCCTGCAAAAACACGGCAAGTGTAAAAGAACCCTAAAATTAGATTCCTCCGTCCTGGCTGGCTCTGTAAAATACTACTCTAGTAGACATGGAATATTACTCTTTTACCGCTGATCGTAAATAATGAAAGGACAATATAGATTTACCGTGCATGCTCAGCACCTCTACATTAGGCAGGCAGAATTAGTAATTATACTGCCCCATCCATAATAATAATAATAATTTTATTTCTATAGCGCCAACATATTCCGCAGCACTTTACATTATAGAGGGGACTTGTACAGACATCCCTATAATAAAACAAATATCTTTACAATCAATTTTTTTTAGCAAGAGTACACTGAAAAAAGTTCATCTTTCTGGGCACCTTTCTAATTAGTTTAAAAGCAGGTAATTTTGCCATGCTCCTAACCAGACCATTTTTTTTTGTACACGCAGTTCTAAGGCTAGTTTCACACTAACAATCGTCAGAGGTGCGGAGGGCTGCGTAGTTCCTCCGTGAAGCTTCGCCCATTGCCGCACCTCCTCCGGTCAGCTCCGCCTATGTCTGCATGCGGCCTGCGTGCCTGTCTTTAACATTGGGTACGCAGGCCACGCAGACGTATGTGGATGCGTCTGCATGTGTCGTTTTGCAACACGTTGCGTTCGACGCGGGTCGCCACAGAGTCAAAACAATGCAAGCTTACCATCCGCACGGCATGCAGATGTAGGCGGAGCTGACCAGAGGAGGTGCAGCAGTGGGCGGAGCTTCACGGAGGAACTACGCAGCCCTCCACAGCTGACATCCGCAAATGTGAAGTCGGCCTGAAACAGCTGTAAAAATGGTTTCACTTACATTAAATGTCTCTTTTTTCATGACACATGGGGCCTAATTTTTATTTGCTATTTTTTCCAATATCAGATGGAAAAGAAAAAAAAAAAATCGGAAATACATGGCCATTTTGTATGACCACAAAGGACGACTAAAAAAAACAAACAACTGTTTAATATTTTGGACATATGCTTTAATTTGACGAAAGAAGTGCTACAAACAGAAATTCATACTAACAGTGACTTTATTTCATTCTCTTTCTTTTATGCTCCCCCCCCCCCCCCCACAAGATCAGGAGACCTTTAGAGGCATTTCAACATTTAACCACTTCCATGTCATGGCCATTTTCTGGTTTCATTTTTTCCTCCCCTTTCTCCAAGAGCCATAACTTTTTAATTTTCCCATCAATACAACGGTATGAGGGCTTGATTTTTTTTGTGGGACTAGTTTTACCACCATTCATTTTATTATGGAAAGTGGGAAAAAAATTCTAAGTGTGTTGAAATTGCAAAATTAGTGCAATTTTTTTTAATCTACTTTGTTCACTACATGGCAAAACAGACCTGGCAATATGATTCTCTACGTCAATCCGAGTACACAGATACCAGACATGTATAGTGCTTTTTTGTTTTTTTTTAAGTGGAAAAAAAATGCAGAAATTTTTAAGAAAAAAATTCTTGCCTTTGTCACCATATTCCAAGACCCGTACCGTCTTCATTTTTCGTGATATTGGGCTGTATTAAAGCTTATTTTTGCACCCTTAGCTGATGTTTTTACTAAGAGCATTTTGGATTAGATATGATGTTTTAATTGCCTCTCATTGCATTTTATTGTAATGTTGCAAGGGACAAAAAAAACCCAACAAATTCTGGCATATTGATTATTTTTCGTTACACTGTTTATGGATTGGATTATTTAATATTTTGATGGCTCAGACTTTTAGGCTACGTTCACACGTACCGGAACTCTCGCGGAAATTACCGCGAGAATTCCGGAATTCCATTCCGCGGGAAAATCGCTTTTTAAATTCCTGCGATTTTTCCGCTGGAAAAACTAGCATTTTGCAAGCATATTTAGCTTGCAAAATGCTAGCGTTTTCCAAGCGATCTGTAGCATCGCTTGGAGAACTGATTGACAGGTTGGTCACACTCGTCAAACAGTGTTTGACAAGTGTGACCAACTTTTTACTACTGAGGCCACCTATGCAGCATCAGTAGTAAAAGATAAAATGTAAAAAAAAAAATTAAAAAAAATGGTGTTATTCTTACCTTCCTACGTCCCGCGCAGCCGTTCCCAGTAATCCTTTGCGAAAATGCCCGCGATGACGTCGCGCCAATGACCACGAGACGTCGCGATCCCGCGAGAACGGACGCTATCGCGGGCATTTTCGCAAAGGATTACTGGGAACGAGAGCGTGGAGAGAAGCGGGAATGCTGCGCGGTACGCCGGAAAGTAAGAATAACAATATTTATTATTTTAAATTCTATTTTTTACAGGGATATGGTACCCAAAGCCCGGAGGACAGTCTCCTCTCCTCCGGACCGTGGGTACCATCCGCAAATGTTCTGCTTACTTTCCGCATGGTGTGCACAGCCACATGCGGGAAGCGGAACAATGCATTCCTATGGGTGCGGGATCGCCGCGATTCCGCAAAATTAATGAGCATGCTGCGGTTTTTACCGCAAAGCGATTCCGCCGCGGTAAAAACCGCAGCATTAGCACAGCATTGCGGAATCCCATAGGAATGCATGGGATGCTTATTTTTTGCGGCAAAATCGCGGAAACGCGAAAAAAACGCCACGTGTGAACTCAGCCTTACAAGACACAGATTCCAAATCTCTTTTTTTAATAAGTTTTATTTTTAATGGGACAAAAGGGGGACAATTTGAATTTAATTTTTTTGGGTTACATTTTTTAATCCCCCTTTCCGACATCAGGTGTAATAGTATGCTGATGTTGGACTCCCTCCTTTAGGGCTCATACTCACATGCGAGAGACTCACACGATTCTCGTGCAAGTCTCTCGCATGAAAACCTTGCACTCCTGCTGGCACTGGGACCGGAGCGTGCGGCTGCATATAAACACATGTAGCCGCACGCTCCGGTCCCAGTGCCGGCGGCAGTGCCAGGTTTTCATGCGAGAGACTCGCACGAGAATTGTGCGAGTCTCTCGCAAGTGGCTATGAGCCCTTAAATGTGGGCTCCGGTGCTGAGCCCACATCTTTTCCAGGATCGTGATCCACCTGCAGCTATTAACCCGTTAAGTGCCGCTGTCAAACTGACAGCGGCATTTAACATGCGATTCCACTCCCACAGACATGGTTGTCAATGCCGGATTGAGATGAGTGCAGCCTGGTAGTTGGCTTTTATAGCAAGTCAGCAATTCTGCTACATACAGGTGATCTGATCATCGCCTCTAGGTAGCAGAGACGATCAGGTTATGGCAGCTTCTAGTTTTCCATGGAGACACATGGTAAAAGTAAAAAATAAGTTTTTAAAAATATTAAAAAAGTTAAAAAAAAAATATAAAAAGTTCCATTCACCCCCCTTCAGAATAAAACAATAATAAAAAAACTAACATCTTTGGTATCACTGCATTCAGAATCGCCCAATCAATATAAAAAAGAATTAACCTGCTCGCTAAACGGCGTAACAAGAAAAAAAAATTCAAAATGCCAGAATTTCTTTTTTTGGTTGCCGCAACATTGCATTAAAATGCAATAACGGGCGATCAAAAGACCAGATCTGCACCCAACCCCATATGACGAAAAATGGATACGCTACAGGTATCAGAAAATGGCACCATTTTTTTTTTTTTTTTAACTTTGGAATTTTTTTTCACCACTTAAATAAAAAAGAACCTAGACATATTTAGTGTCTATGAACTCGTAATGATCTGGAGAATCATAATGGCAGGTCAGTTTTAGCATTCACAACCTGTCTCCTCCATACATCTGTGACATGGTCTCCCGGTACCTACCCACACGCAACCTTCGTTCCTCTCAATATCTTCTCTACTCCCCCCAACCCCATACAAGACTTCTCCCGTGCTTCCCCCATACTCTGGAACTCTCTACCCCAACACATCAGACTCTCACCAACAACGGAAACCTTCAAGAAGAACCTGAAGACCCAGCTGTTCGGACAAGCCTACAGCCTGCAATGATCCTCAGTCTACTGAACCACCGCACAACCAGCTCTACCCTCTCCTAGTGTATCCTCACCCATCCCTGTAGAATCTGAGCCCTCGCAGGCAGGGTCCTCTCTCCTTCTGTACTTGTGTCTCTTGTCTTACACGTTTATTGTACTTGTGTATATTTCCCCTTTTCATATGTAAAGTGCGATGGAATAAATGGCACTATATAAATGCATAATAATAATTTAGTGAACATGGTGAAAAAAAAAAACTCAGACAACTTTTTTTTACAATTTCGCAGCACTTGGAATTTTTTACCCCAATTTCGAGTACACAACATGGTAAAATCAATGGTGTTGTTCAAAAGTACAACTTGGCCCGCAAAAAAACAAGGCCTCACATGGCCTTGTTGACCAAAAAATAAAAAAGTTATGGCTCTGGGAAGAAGGGGAACAAAAAATGAAAATGCAAAACCAAAAAAAAGCTCTGGTTGTTAAGGGATTAAAACTTTTTCCCCCACTTTTTACTACATTTGTCTGTCCCCCTTGAAGCTGCGATTGACTGATCACTTCTGAGATATATATATATATATATATATATGTATATATAGTGAAAATCACGATCTCCTATGGGCAGGCTTTCACAGGACTAATGTAATGACAGGCACGGCGGGGGGTTTCAGGAGACCCCTAGCTGTCATGACAACCCATCAGCGTGCCGTGATTGATCACATCATGGACACGCCAACGACAGCGTGAAACGAAGCGTGCCCCTGTCAGTGCTTGTTAGTATCGCTGACAGAGATTGAAAACAGGATTTAACAGGTTAACAGCAGCGGGTAGAGCTCCACTCCAGCCGCAACTGTTAGAGGCACATGATGGATGATCAAATCAGCCAATATGAGTCGGGAAGGATGCGGGCTCAGCCTGTGAGCCAGCATCAAAGGCAGGGACACAACATATGATGTAAGTTTACATCATATTTCACGAAGGGTTAAAACTTTTTAAGATTGCACATTTCCCCTGGTGCTGGTATATTAACCTCAGTTACAGTGCAAATTCAGCCAAATGCTTGAGCAACACAGGTAATCTAGGTCTGACAGTGCCCAGCAGCTCTGGCTCCAACCTGACACCCAGTGATAACATGATCATCACATCCAGAGGCTGAAGCACGGTCTGTGCTTCCTTTATTATACACACAGAGTTTGTCTACTGCTGTAGACAGCAATCAGGAAGGCAAAAATGGTAATAAACCAATTCTGCCTTCTCTATAGGGAGTCTGGCTGTGTCTGACAATCAGCTTCCCGCTCCTGCAGGACCTTATGCAGCTGCTGATTCTGTAATTACATTTTTTAAAAACACAGCAAAGCAAAATCAGGACCATTTGGTTGTTTAAAGGGTAACCGTTTTTCGAGTAACATTTAAGCGCACTGTTTTTGTATTTGAGGAATAACACTAAATTGTATCCTGCATTTTCATCAGTTTAGCTCTCTAATTTGAAATCAACTGGTAACTAAGCACACAGGCAAGCTGCAGCAACATAAGAAAAGTCTTAGTTACTCACCAGTTAACGGTATTTTTCGGAGTCCATGACAGCACCACCTGAGGGGATCTGCCCTTCAGGAACAGGAAACCTACAGATACAAAAGGGCGGCACCTCTCCCACGCATCAGTTGGATTACAGAGCACAAGAGGACCACAATTGTTAATAGCATAGTTTATATACAATACTCTACACGACTATTTAAATTACCCGTGTACATATAAGAGGAAGAAGTGCACACCCGAATTAAACTAAAGGGAGGGAATATACGGGTGCTGTCATGGACTCCAAAAAATACCGTTAACCGGTGAGTAACTAAGACTTTATTCGGTCGTCCATGACAGCACCACCTGAGAGAATTACAGAGAGTAATAACTATTTAGGGAGGGACTACAGCCTGCAGCCCCCTTATACCAAAAGAGAGGTCTGTGGAAGCACCCAAGTCTAGCCTATAATGACTATAAAAGGTGCTCGGAGAGGACCAAGTGGCCGCCTTACATATCTGGTCAATGGAGACTTCTGATCTCTCGGCCCACGAGGTCGCCATGGCTCTGGTGGAATGTGCCCTCAGCTTCCCTGGTGGCGACCTGCCTTTTGAGATGTATGCTATTGAAATCGCCTGTCTAATCCCCCTGGCTATTGTATTTTTTGACGCTCTAAAACCTTTCCTAGGGCCTTGATGGGAGACAAACAGGGCATTATCTTTTTTCCAGGGATCGGTAACTGCCAGATATTCTATGAGGCATCTCCAAACATCCAGGGTGTGTAGTTTCTCTTCCTTCTCATTAGTTGGATTAGGGAGGAAGGATGGAAGGACTATTTCCTGTGTCCTGTGAAAGCTAGAAACTACCTTAGGTAAGTACGCTGGATCAGGTCTGAGTATTACCCTATTGTCCTTAAACTGTATATAAGGAGGACACCTATATAATGCCTGAATGTCGCTTACTCTACGAGCTGACGTCAGAGCTACCAGGAAGGCTACTTTGAGGGACAGGTTTTTTATGGAAGCTGATGAGATAGGTTCGAATGGAGCTTCTGTCATAGCCGTGAGGACTAGGTTCAAGTCCCACAGCATGAATCTATCCTTCACTATTGGCCTGGATCTACTTGCTGCCTTAATGAATCTACTGACCCAGTAGTTACCTGCGATGTTGCAGCTAAAGAGGGCCCCCAAGGCTGATACTTGTACCTTAAGGGTACTAGTGGAAAGCCCCATGTCCAGACCTTTCTGAAGAAACTCTAAGATTTGATTTATAGGCGCTGAACCCCCAGTGACTATTCCAGAGTTCTGAAGGAATTTCTTCCAAATTCTGACAAATTTTGGTAGTAATGATTTTTCTACTTTTAAGTAGGGTGTTAATCAGGTCTAGGGAGAAGCCTTTATCTTTTAGCAGTGTCCGTTCAAACTCCATGCCGTCAGATGTAGGCCAGCTACCTGAGGATGAAAGACTGGGCCTTGGGATAGGAGATCCGGGATGTCCGGGAGAACCCAAGGATCAGACACCGACATGGTCCTGAGGCATGAGAACCATGCCCTCCGGCCAAAATGGAGCAATAACTATCACCCTTGCTCTGTCTCTCCTGATTTTCCTCATCACCAGGTGTAGTAGAGATAGGGGAGGGAAGGCGTAGGCTAGCCTGAAGACCCACTTTATCAGAAAGGCATCTACCGCCAGGGGGTTCTCTCTGGGATTTAGGGAGCATAATTGTCTTAATTTTCTGTTTTCCATGGTGGCGAAGAGATCTACCTCTGGTTGTCCCCACTTTTGTACAAATCAGGTCGAAGATGGAGTTTTTTAGGGACCATTCTCCCTGCTTTAGCAGATTGCAGCTTAAGAAATCTGCCGTGATGTTTTCTTTCCCTTTTATATGTAGAGGGGTTTGGAACGAGTCCCGCCTTGGTGGTTGATATAAGCCACGGTGACCTGATTGTCGGAGAACACTCGTACATGATGGCCCCGTAGATACACAAGTAGCTTCTTAGCTGCCTGTTCTACTGCTGTCAACTCTTTCAGGTTAGATGACATTTCTATCTGATGATGCTCCCATAGGCCCTGGACCAGAATCTCACCCATATGAGCCCCAAACCGGAAGGGCTAGCATCCGTGGTGACTATGCGGGATATGTCATACTCCCAGGGAACCCCTCTGGATAAATTATTCTTGTTTAGCCACCACTCTAGGGACTCCCTTGTGTTTTGGGACAAGGTTAGCTGGCCCTCTAAGTAACCCCCAAGGATTCCTTGATGCGCTAAAACCTCGCCCTGTAGTGTTCTTGAATGAAACTGGTCCCACTGGACCGCCGGGATACAGGACGAAAGAGAACCCAGAAGGGACATGGCTTTCCTGAGGGACATGGTAGGGTTATTGGAAGCGTTCAGGACCTGATAGTGTAGGCGAACAAGCTTCTCCGGAGGCAGACGGCATTCCTGTTTCTCAGAATCCAGGATCAGGCCCAAAAATTGTTGGACTCTCATTGGCTGTAACCGAGATTTTTTAATGTTAAGCAGCCATCCTAACCGCTCTAGGGCAGACATTGCCCTTTGTAGCTGTTCCAAACAATGTTTCGCCGTTTTCCCTACAATCAGGAAGTCATCTAAGTAGGGGACTACCAGAATGTCTGATTCACGTAGATGGGCCATAACTTCCGCTACCACTTTAGTAAACATCCGGGGAGAGACTGCCACCCCAAAGGAGAGGGCTGTATATTGGAAATGTTGAACTGACCCATCTAACTGAACCGCCACTCTGAGGAAACGCTGATGAGCTGCATGAATGGTATATGGTAGTAGGCATCTTTTAAATCTAACACCACCATAAAACAATTTTGAAACAGCAATTTTATTGTTGAATTGTCTCCATTTTAAACCGGCGTATGACCAGGAATTCGTTGAGGGACTTAAGATTTATTATAGTCCTAAAGGAGCTGTCTGGCTTGCGGACCAGGAACAGAGGGGAGTAGAAACCTTTCCCCCTTTCTCCCTCTGGAACCATAGTTAGGACTTTCTTGCGGCAAAGATCATGAACCTCGGCCTCCAGGGCAGCTTGTTCTGATGTGGAAGACCTGAGTGGGGTGACCTTAAATCGATCTTGGGGAACCCGGGCAAATTCTAGTTGTAGACCCGCCGCTATCACCCCCAGTATCCAGTTACTACTAGAAATCATAGACCAGGCTGGGTAGAAGGCAGCTAGTCTCCCCCCTACCGGAGCAACTAGTCATTGGGGCGGCTTTTTAGTGTCACGTGCTGGACCTTCCTGGTGCCCCCCTCCTCCGAACATGAATTCTGTACCTTTCCTTCTTCTGTCATCCCATCTGCCCTGATCCCTGGACAGCATTCTATGAAAATATCCTTTCCTGGTAAAGGGACGTCTATAAGAAGGGTTTGGCAGACTGGGGAACTTCTTTTTATCATTCCCGGCTTTCTCTAAAAGTTCATCCAGGACGGGGCCAAACAGATATTCCCCCTCACACGGAATGGAGCAGAGACGTGACCTGGCCTGTATATCTCCTGGCCAGCATTTTAACCAGAGAGCCCTTCAAGCTGCATTAGATAACCTCGCGGTTCTAGCCGCCATCCTCACAGTCTGCCGAAGCATCAGCCAAAAAAGCCGCAGCACTTTGGATGATCGGTAGTTTTTCGAATGGATGCACTTGAGGCTCCGTCCTTCAGCTGGGAATCCAGTTGATCTAGCCAGACCATCATGGATCTGGCCATACATGTGGCAGCTATCGCCGGTCTTAGAGCGCCTGCTGACATCTCCCATGTTCCCTTTAGAAAAGAATCCGTTTTTTTTTATCCAGCGGGTCTTTTAAGGAGGCCGTGTCGTCGAAAGGTATGGAGGATTTTTTGGAGGCTTTGGCTACTGCCGCGTCCAGCTTAGGGGCCTTATCCCATCTGTTTACCACTGGGTCATCAAAAGGGTACCTCCGCTTGAAGGCTGGTGGCATGGTTCCCCTTTTTTCAGGTCTTTTCCATTCCCTATCAGGCTCTGGACCTTATTTAATGGAAAGGCCCTACGCTTTCTGGGATCTAGACCCCCGAACATCGTCCTGTGCCGAAAGTTCTGGCTTTGCGTCTGCTACCCCCATAGTGGACCTTATTGCTTTAACTAGCCTATCCATTTGGTCTGAAGGGAAGCAGAATCGGCTAGAGTCTTCCTCCGAAGAAGACGAAGTGGAGGCCGGGGAATCTGAGGAGTCATCGTTCCTAGGGGCGGTCGAGGACTCTGAACCTGTAAAACTAATTTCTCTCCTCCTAGAAGAATCCCCTTTAGATAGGTCCTTCATCTCTGTCCTGATTATCTCCTTCAGGCTTGTGGTGAAGTCCGGCGTTTCTTCCTCTACCTGTATGGATGGGGGAGAGTGTAAGGGCCTGTCAATCTACCCCTGGGCCATCGTCCCCTTCCAACCCCTACCGTTTGTCGCACGCATGGCTGACACAACTTTTTAGGGTGGCCGTCTGGCAAGGGGCAACTACAGAGGGCACATTGCCTGTGCTTCTGTTTTCCCGTAGCGTTCCTCCCCTGCGAAAAAACATAAGGGAACACTGCATCAGGGTACATTCACGGAGATCTCTTACCCATGCAGATGAGGCAGGTACCGGATCACGGAGGGAGGCAGGAGGGTCCTTTAATCTGGAGGAACTTCTGCGGCTCTGTTCGCTCGTTCGTTTGTTTCTTCTGCTGGCCACTCGCATGAGACTTCACCGTGGCCTGTTTCTGTGGGCGCTCCTGCACCTCGTCCTGCTGCTCTATGGGGGCTTCTGTCGCCTCCATTGCTGGGTTTCCAGAAGCACCCCAGTAGAGTCACCTCCTGCCTTATAAGGCCTCCCGGTGTCCGGGTCAGCAGGGTTCTGGCCGTGGCACCTCCCACCCGGGACCCCCCCGCATGCTCCAGCCCCCCCGCCCGCCACCCCGGACAACCGTGCACACCGGAAAGCCGGCCGGCACCTGACTTCGGCGTTCCCGGCCCCGCCCCTTCCGCAGTGTCACCTCCGCCGCTCGACTGAGACCGCGGGAGTGCGCGGAAAGGAGCTGTAATGCTGTAGATAAGCCCCCGATGTAACCTGAAAGATAAGAAAAACAAGTTAGATTATACTCACCCGGGGGGCAGTCCGGCATTTCCCATCTTCATACGATGCCGTCCTCTTCTTTGCTGCCTGTTGTGGCTCCGGCGCACTGCTCTATTGAGAGCAGAGCAGAATACTGCAGTGCGCAGGCGCCGGACCTCTTCTGACACCTGCGCACTGCAGGACTCTGCTCTGCCCTCATCAGGGCAAAGCAGTGCGCCAGAGCCATGACAGGCAGCAAATTAGAGGACGGCATCATATGAAGATGGGAGGCGCCGGACCAGACCGCGACACCCATCGGACCGGACCGCCTCCCTGGGTGAGTATAATCTAACTTGTTTTTCTTATCTTTTAGGTTACATCGGGGGCTTATCTACAGCATTACAGAATGCTGTAGATAAGCCCCTGATGTCGGTGCCGGCAGCTCATGGTCGAAAAAAGGGGTGACATTCCCTTTAAGCTGCTTTTTCACAGTGGATGGCGAGTTGAGGAGGCAGGAAACCAGTGTATGGTAAGTGGTGAAGGAAACCGATTTCTCAGCTAAAATACACTGCTAAAAAATAATAAAGGGAACACTTAAACAACAGAATATAACTCCAAGTAAATCAAACTTCTTTGAAATCAAACTGTTCACTTAGGAAGCAACACTGATTGACAATCAATTTCACCTGCTTTTGTGCAAATGGAATAGACAAGAGATGGAAATTATTGGCAATTATCAAGACACCCTCAATAAAAGGAGTGGTTCTGCAGGTGGGGACCACAGACCACATCGCAGGACCAATGCTTTCTGGCTGATGTTTTGGTCACTTTTGAATGTTGGTTGTGCTTTCACACTCGTGGCAGCATGAGACGGACTCTACAACCCACACAAGTGGCTCAGGTAGTGCAGCTCATCCAGGATGGCACATCAATGCGAGCTGTGGCAAGGTTTGCTGTGTCTGTCAGCGTAGTGTCCAGAGGATGAAGGCGCTACCAGGAGACAGGCCATAGGAGAGCAACAACACAGCAGCAGGACCGCTACCTCCACCTTTATGCAAGGAGGAACAGGATGAGCACTGCCAGAGCCCTGCAAAATGACCTCCAGCAGGCCACAAACATGCATGTGTCTGCACAAATGGTTAGAAACCAACTCCATGAGGATGGTCTGAGGGCCCGACGTCTACAGATGGGGGATGTGCTCACAGCCCAACACCGTGCAGAATGCTTGGCATTTGCGACAGAACACCAGGATTGGCAAATTCGCCACTGGCGCCCTGTGCTCTTCACAGTTGAAAGCAAGTTCACACTGAGCACATGACAGACGTGACAGAGTCTGGAGACGCTGTGGAGAGCGATCTGCTGCCTGCAACATCCTTCAGCATGACCGCTCTGGCAGTGGGTCAGTAATGGTGTGGGGTGGCATTTCTTTGGAGGGCCGCACAGCCCTCCATGAGCTCACCAGAGGTAGCCTGACTGCCATTAGGTACCAAGATGAGACCCTCAGACCCCTTGTGAGACCATATGCTGGTGCGGTTGGCCCTGGGTTCCTCCTAATGTAGGACAATGCCAGACCTCATGTGGCTGGAGTGTGTCAGTGGTTCCTGCAAGATGAAGGCATTGAAGCTATGGACTGGCCCGCCCATTCCCCAGAGTAGAATCCGATTGAGCACATCTGGGACATCATGTCTCGTTCCATGCACAGTCACGTTGCACCACAGACTGTCCAGTAGTTGGTGGATACTTTAGTCCAGGTCTGGGAGGAGATCCCTCAGGAGACCATCTGCCACCTCATCAGGAGCATGCCCAGGCATTGTACAGTAGGGAGGTCATGCAGGCACGTGGAGGACACACATTACTGAGCATCTTTTCCTTGTCATGAGGCATTTCCACTGAAGTTGGAGCAGCCTGTAATTTGATTTTCCACTTTGATTTTGAGTATCATTCCAAATCCAGGCCTCCATGGGATAATCATTTTGTTTTACATTGATAATTGTTACATTTTATTCAGAGATATCTAGGATGTGGTATTTTAGTGTTCCCTTTATTTTTTTGAGCAGAGTATATCACAAAATTTCTTGTAAGCGCCTGTACTATTTTGTTATGCAGGTGTTTGTTGAAACTACAGTTCTGCTTAACCCCTCCACCCCCGGACCATTTTCAGTTTTTGTTAGTTGCTCACCGTCCCAGAGCCAGAAATTTTTATTTTTCTGTCAATATGGCAGTGTGAAGGCTTGTTTTTTGCTGTACGAGTTGCACTTTTGAACATCATTGATTTTACCATATTATGTGCTGGAAACCGGGAAAAAAAATCCAAGCATGGTGAAATTGCAAAAAAAAAGTGCAATTCCACAATTGTTTTTTTTACCATGTTCACTAAATGCTTAAAATGACTTGCCATTATGATTCTCCAGGTCATTACGAATCCACAGATACCGAACATTTATATGTTCATTTTAATTTAAGTGGTGCAAAAAAGAATAAAAATTTAGTTAAAAAAAAAAAAAAAACAGTGCCATTTTCCGAGACCTGTAGCGTATTCATTTTTCGGGATCTGGGCTGGGTGAGGGCTTATTTTTTGAGCGCCGAGCTGATGCTTTTATCGATACAATTTTGGAGTAGATATCATCTAATGATGGCATATTATTGCATTTTATTACAATGCTGTGTTGAACAAAAAAACTAATTCTGGCGTTTCTAATTTTTTTTTCTCGTTACGCCATCTACCGGATTCTTTTTGCATTTTGATAGATCATGAATTTCTAAATGCGGCAATACCAAATGTGTATTTTTAATATTTTGTTGTTGTTTTATTTTGAATGGGGCAAAAGGGGGGTAGCGCTCGTAGCAAATCGGCAATGACAACCACAGAGGTCTCCTGCAGGC
The DNA here is from genome assembly GCF_039654945.1 of Dendrobates tinctorius. Taxonomy (NCBI): domain Eukaryota; kingdom Metazoa; phylum Chordata; class Amphibia; order Anura; family Dendrobatidae; genus Dendrobates; species Dendrobates tinctorius. The sequence goes on along the minus strand of NW_027361671.1, from coordinate 63,198,718 downwards.
TTCCAGTTGTCATGCCAAACCATCGGCGTCCTGTGATCAAGTGACGGGGGACGAAAGGGTGGAGTTAGTGATGTGCTTCCAGCCAGATCATGTTAAATAGCACTGTCAGAAATTGACATAGGCATTTAACATGTTAACAACTGTAGGTTGTGATTCCACCTTCAGCTGTTTGATCAGCTGTCATGTGCTGGAAAACATGCAGGCTCTGCACCGGAGCCTGCATCAAAGGGGAGACATGACATACGACTTATATATACATATGACGTACATATACACATCATGGTTCGTGAAGCAGTTTTAGTCTATGGACGTTCTGGAAATAGTTAATTTTTTTTTATTTTTTCCCCAATAACTACTTGTGTATATCTAGGTCTGAAAAAAACAAGGTGGCAAGATACCCTATATTTAAAAAAATAAAATAAAAATGATCAGTTGTCACAGGCAGTTACTGAGTGGCAAATCTTAGCTAGTTATGCATTGATTTGGTTGTAAAAAAAAAATGGAAAACAGAACCCAATTTCTTGCTGAAAAACCAATCATGCACTTGTTCAGTTAACTCTGCATGGCTGTGTTCACATTTTACATTAGTGTTGACATTATCAAAGAATATTAGACTTCAAATCCGTGTACCAAGTGAGATTTGGATCATGAAGTTGCTGTTGGATGAGTTTGTGTGAATTGTCTTGGTGCCATCATCTATTGCTCTGATAATTAACACAACCGGTTAGATGGGCTTATGCTTCATCAGTCATGAGGTTTTCAAAGTGGTCCAAATGACTGTCTGCGATGATATCTAGTAGTCAACTACAATATGCCATATGCTTCTGCTTATCCACATTTTTTTTTTTTTACTCAACATGTTGGTCTTCTGATGTGTGCATGTGTGATAATTTGTGTTAATTTCCTGGGGCTTCCCATAATCTTTTCCTGGATATCTGCAGGAACAATATAGATGTTTGAACACATGATTATCGAACTTGTTTAGCCCTCATCACAGATCCCATGTATACATTTTTTTTCCTTAATATGAAGGTCCAGAAATTGACCAGCAAAGCATTCCTTTACTTCTGTGAATGAGCCTGTATATAGGACACCACTATCACAATTATTTAGCTTCATGGAATACATGTTGGATACTCACAAACATAACACACTTGCCCCGGGTAAAGATTACCACTTGCCTGGCAGAGAAGGCTATAATACGATTCATTTCTTACACTGTTAAATGAAAGCTGCACTCATTTTTCTATGGGCTATAAAAACAGTTACAATAAATAAGGAAAAGCATTATCTTGAACCAATCATTGGTTTGTTGTACGAGGCCCACCCTCTATAAGTTTTATGTACTTGAAGTCCATATCCCCAACACTAAATTGTACAAAGCACCAAGGTCAAACCAGACTGCATGGTCTCTAAGTTTATTTAAAAGATGAGATACTTAGTACATGACAAATCACATTTCTTTATAATTCATTAGAAACTGAGATTAAAACACAATTGTTCCCATTGTTAAGCATATCATTCCCGTAATCTATTATATAATTTGTTTTAAACAGTCAATTATTAACACAGTTATGGTCAATGTTTCTTAGCGTTACACTAGATTTTAATCTTGGATTGTAGAACCCCATCTACTTTAAGTTATTGCACCTCTTAAGCTTATATTCAGAATTTTTGTGACTTTCCTAACAGTTTAAATAACGAAAATATAGTTTAAAAAGTCTTCCTTACTAGAGTAATTTAAAAAAAACCCAAGTCCTGAGAATGTTATAAAAGTCACATATGATCATTCACACCTAGACCATCATTACATTGCAGTCGCTATGCAGTATACGGTATAACCTAAGTGAAAGCATTGGCTAATGTACTGCAGACCATATTATTCTTCTGACGTATGGAAATATACAATTTAGGAGTTTTCTGCTGACGTCTAAAGATGATGAAAAATAGCCAATTGTGATCTACGTGGACAATGCTGCTACGTATTTCATGGCTTCATAATCAAGTGGAAAGCATGGACACCAGCTAATTATCACACATCTGTCTTGTAGCCCTGTTACAGGCAAATATACGGACAGAAGAGAAAAATGAAGATTGTTATATTAGCCAGGGAAGGTTTGTATCTTACCTTTTAGCCGGACCAGAATAAAGCACAGCTGGAATATTGGCTCTGCACACACTAGATCTAACCTATACAACTGCACTACTGGAGAAATAATTAAACGTTTGTTTGTGCTCGTGTTTTTTTTTGTCATATGTTTAAGACCCCACTAAAAATATGAATACAGGTGTGAATGTAGTTTTGCCAAAATTCCCTCCAATTATCCTAAAACAAACAGTAGGTCAGGGTGTGGACAGTTACTCTGATGAAACTAGGCTCTTTTCAGACAGATGGTTTTCTTCCATACACTTGAATGCTGCCATATTTTCCTTTTTTGTTTTAGCAATTGTGTTGGACCTAAAATGTTGTGGCTGCACTCACCACCTCCAGCCTCCCTTCATTTTGTTGATTAGATGCGATCCTGTGACATCCATCACCTAAAAGATTTACTTGTGTACAAAAAATGTTTCAGGTTTGTTATTGGGTGCCAGGTGTATGGAATAATGGTTGCACTATTCCACACGGTGAAAAATGTGTAAACCCTAATGCAACAAAGGCCAAACTGGCCACATTTGGTGAATGTCGGATTGTAAACCCATTCGAAAGGGTTATAAACATCGTATATGACCCGTGTAGATGATGTGACGACTCCGCACACCTTCATTGACCCCGCACACCTGCTGGCTGGTGTGTAGGGTTGTAACTTCATTGTGTGGTTCACACAGACACGGTGTCAGAAAAGAGAGTTAGCGATCACTGGTAACAATGAGGGAACAAAATGATCACAAGTGATTGTCTTCTCAAGGCTAGGAAATGATATAAGATTACACACCCTGCAGAACCAGGTTTAGTATTTTGTTTTATCCACTAAAATGCAAGACCTGAATCAGACTTACAGATTTTGATGACATTTTTCAACTAAAACCCAGGAGTGAATGCAAAACCTACTTCTATTAATTCCCTCAAAAAAAAAGGAGAAAAACTTAAACTGCATATGTGATTTGAGTCCCAGAATTTCCCCAGAAACGTGTTTGGTGTGTGCGCATGCACACGTGTGGCCCGTGGAAATGGGATATTGGATCTTATTGTAAATTTACTGGTAAATTTTCAGGCTTAGGTAAAAATCCTAAGTTTTGGCAAAGAAAAAAAAAAAAGAAAAGATGCTTGTACACCTTTCTATAAATCTTATAAATACAAAAAAACATTCCTGTAAAGCTGTAACACAGTTATGTAAGTGTGTTTAAAGATCATCAAAATAAAAATAAGCCAGCGACAAATACGATACGATTCTTTGTGGTGAATCAATTTAGGAAATTTTTTTTTCACATATATATTGGTAAATTAATACCTCAACTGTGTGTCCTATTTTATTTTTAAACGATCTTTAACAGCCCTAGAATATAATTTATCGCAATGTCTGTATATATAACTATGATAAGTAAATCTTATGGTTCAAATGTTATACACAATTCATAAAATAGCCTCTAAATGTGCAGATTTTAAAACACATGAGAAAACATTTTAGAAGAATAAAAAGAAAAAAAAACAGCAGCAGCACAATGTAGGAATATATATGTATATATCTTATTTTACATATTTATCCATTTTCCTATTTTAGGCAACATAGCATTCAATTGATGAATGATTGTGTTAATCATTTAAGGCATCAGTGCGTCAAGGGCAAAAACGGAAAAGAAAAACATTGATTGACAAAAATAAATACAAACTGAGAAAAGCATAATAGTGGCACATCTTTAAAGCATTGCACATTTCATCTGCCGGCCCCTAGTCTCACCCAATACATTACATTTTAATCCACCTTCAGTGCTTGTGCAGGACGATGCATTGGAAAGAGTCCACAGGGTTAAACTGTACAAAGTAAAAAGTTCAGAGAACAAATTTGACTTCATTTTTCAGAAGGTCGTTAATTGTACTAAATCGGTCCGGCAATACTCTCATTTTGACAGTTCCATCTGCACCACAGGAAAAGATGTGATTGGCGGGCCCGGTCTCGATCTGCATCACGCCGGTCCCGATATTTCTAAAGATGGACTGACGTGCATGCTCATTGAGGAAAGTGTGCATTAGATTGAAAGAGGTCAGGCTCCAGACCTGAAACAGAAAAAACAACACTTATTTCCATGTACATCTCACTATACAGCCTGGGGTCCTACAGCAGCTCCCCCTAATCTTTTCTGTGTAATAAACCACAGCTGACTTGTGATTTTTGCTGTATATGGAAATATAAGGAAGAGACTTTCTAGTCAGTCACATATTTACGGCGTCTGTACTTTATATTTAGACGCAAAAATTGTATAGATCCCATCTGAAGGAGGTTGGGAAATGTTTGGTGACAAATCTGTCACTAAATATTCCACATGTACAAAGCGCCATACTATGTATGTGTGAATAAGGTCTTATTCTGTCTCAAATCTTCAGTGAATGAAGCATCTGCTATACAAACCATTCCTCCTGATGGCTTTGCTTGCTTATAAGCAAATATACTTCTATAAGTTAGCAATATATAACAATATTTGGCTAGAGTAACAACCAGAACTTGCACTTTGTGCAAAGCAGCTCCTTCTTGAAGTATGTCTGTGACACTTTATAGCAGCAGCGATAAGGAGAAACTACACCCTGAGATTTTTTTTTCTGCTGTACAATGAACGTTGCAGGGAAAAAATAAAAAATTGACATGATACATAACTGCCCTTCAATATGTAGATTTGCTGCAGTGTACCACATATAGAGTGAGTTTACGTGATTCTATGCATAACTCATCTTTTAGGTCAGAACCATTTATGTTTGGCTGAAAGAGCAGGCCGGCTCTCCATCCGAGACATCAGACCGGCCCCCCATCCGAGACCGCTGGCTGGCCCCTTCATCTGAGAGAGCAGGCCGGACCCCATCCGAGAGAGCAGGCCGGCCCCCCATCCGAGACAGCAGGCCGGCCCCCCATCCGAGACAGCAGGCCAGCCCCCCATCCGAGACAGCAGGCAGGCCCCCCATCCGAGACAGCAGGCAGGCCCCCCATCCGAGACAGCAGGCCGGCCCCCCATTCGAGACAGCTGGCTGGCCCCTTCATCTGAGAGAGCAGGCCAGACCCCATCCGAGAGAGCAGGCCGGCCCCCCATCCGAGAGAGCAGGCCGGCCCCCCATCCGAGAGAGCAGGCCGGACCCCCATCCGAGAGAGCAGGCCGGACCCCCATTCGAGACAGCAGGCCGGACCCCCATTCGAGACAGCAGGCCGGACCCCCATTCAAGACAGCAGGCCGGACCCCCATTCAAGACAGCAGGCCGGACCCCCATTCGAGACAGCCGAGCCCCCCATTTGAGACAGCAGGCCGGCCCCCCATTCGAGACAGCAGGCCGGCCCCCCATTCGAGACAGCAGGCCGGCCCCCCATTCGAGACAGCAGGCCGGCCCCCCATTCGAGACAGCAGGCCGGCCCCCCTCTCTGAGACAGCAGGCCAGCCCCCCATCCGAGAGGGTGTATCGTATCACCAGGTCTTAACCCTGGGTTACAATGTAAATCATGACATTTTGTGCGCCATCAAGGAATAGTGAGAGATTTTAGCTCTAAAGCTTGCAGAATCTTGAATGCTGTAGTCTATGAATTGATAATAATAAAGACTATAATCCAAGAAAAAAGAAAATAAATAAGATAATATCCATCTGTAGATATTCTGATAGAACAGCACAGTATATAAAATTGTTCCTTTATGAACACCATACCTTAATGTTACCCTCTGCAGATCCGGTGACAAAATATTCTTCTGTTGTGTCAATAGCAATGGCCTTGACTGCAGAATCATGGCTTTGGAATGAATGCCGTTGCTGCCTCTGACGCAAGTCATATAAGCCAATGACACCCTTCCTTCCTCCAGATATCAAAAGTTGATTTTTTGGTGCATAAGCTATAACAGTTGCTCCACTATCATGGCAAAGGAAAGCTGAAAATACAAATGAAAAAAACACAACAATTTATTGATACTTAAAGTGATTATAATTTCAATATTTTGGCTGAGTTAGGGTTTTCCTAGAATAATGGTCCTCTGAGCTATGACAACTTATGTCCAAATGCATTGCTAGGGGTGATACATGGGGTTATCCTGCTCAGGATCCCCCTCTTTCCTACTTTAGGAGTGTATTTCCTGTTTTGAGGCACTTCAGCTATCTTAGTACTACATGGCTGGTCACTGATGTATATGGCCACCATGTAATACTCTATATTTCTCCTGCAGCAGCCACTTCAAAAACACTGCAAAAAAACGCTGAAAAACCCGGCTGAAAATAGTGACATGCTGCATTTTGCAAAAACATAGCTCTTTGACAAAACAAGCTGTGTTCGTGGGATTTCTGAAATCTCAGCCTTTACTGGTACAGTAAAACGCAGCTGAATATTTGCATAAAAAAACGCAGCAAAAATGCAACGTGTGAACAAAGCCTTAGGAAAGATAATATAGCCAAAGATTATTTGGTGAATGCCAGTATTAACAGGCTTATATTTGGGGCACAGATATCATACTGTATAATGATTTAGCTGAGAACACATCTCCTATAAGAGAAAAAGAAAGATCTGTCTTTGCTTTTGCTGACTTAATAAAAGAAATGTAATCAGATGTAAAACCATTAAGTGAAATGTGAATAGGGAGAGAAAGATAATTACTTACCATGAACTAAACTATTTGCCGGTGTAACCAATGTATCCCACAGACAGATATTTCTGGAAAAAACACAAAAATAGAAGGATATGTACTTATATGCAGTTATGCCTACACTTTGTATTTTGATATGGATATCAGGCGATTGGGTCACATATGGGACCATTATTGCATATTTCTAGTGCAGAATTATACACAGCCGCTGTCTGACAGTATATATAGATACAGAAGGGTATTTTGGGCCATGCCTCCATTGCTCTATGCCACGAGCTGCTCGGCAGTGATGCACAAGTAAACGACCATCATAGAAGGACGGTAATATAGTAATAGTAGTAATAGTAGAAAAGTGGCATCCACACTCATCAATAGAGAGCACTTATTTTCGGTCATACAAAAAGAAAAAGGTAGCTAAGAATAATACAAGCAAAATGGAGCAAGCATTTATGTATTTAGGAGACATTTCTTTCTTCTTCTGGTTTATGACCATAAATTGACCATATATATTGGTAAGCCTTCCGTAAAAGTGTCACAAGCCTCCTGTTGAAAGACAATGGAGACTTGCATAGTGAGGCTAAGTTCACACGTAGCGAAATTCCCGATGAAGTTACCGCGAGAATTCCGGAATTCCATTCCGCGGGAAAATCGCATTTTAAATTCCCGCGATTTTCCCGCGGAAAAACTAGCGTTTTGCAACGTATTTTCTAAGTGATCTGTAGCATCGCTTGGAGAACTGATTGACAGTTTGGTCACACTCGTCAAACATAGTGTTTGACGAGTGTGACCAACTTTTTACTATTGAGGCTGCCTATGGAGCATCAGTAGTAAAAACATCTAATGTTAAAAATAATTAAAAAAAAATCGTGTTATATTCACCTTCCGACGTCCCGTGCAGCGTCCCAAGGCCTCCGCGATGCTCCGACAGGTCCCGTTCCCAGTAATGCATTGCGGCAATGACCTTTGATGACGTCGCGGTCTCGACGAGACCGCTACAGCATCGCGAGACGCAAAGTCAGCAAAGGTCATCGCAATACATCACTGGGAACGGGAGCTGCCGCGTGTATCGCTGAAGCCTGGGGACGCTGCGCGGGACATCGGAAGGTGAATATAACCCGATTTTTTTATTTTAATTCTATTTTTTACAGGGAAATGGTACCCACAGCACGGAGGACAGTCTCCTCTCCTCCACACCGTGGGTACCATCCGCAAATGTTCTGCTTACTTTTCGCATGGTGGGCACAGCCACATGCGGAAACTAAACAGAAGAATGCATTCCTATGTGGGCAGAATCGCCGCGATTCCGCAAATTAATGAGCAAGCTGCGGATTTTTCCGCGATGCGATTCCACCGTGGGAGAATCTGCAGCATTAGCACAGCATTGCGGAATTCCGTAGGAATGCATGGGATGCTGTTTTTTTTCCGTTTTCGCGGTAAAAACCGCCGCTAAAATGCGAAAAAAAAACACGACGTGTGAACGCAGCCTAAGAGTCGTGAACTAAAAGTCATGCTATCCATGTTTTGAAAGCAGAAAAAATACAACCCAAACCAGAGTTTTACCTGTAATAAAGGTCAAGCATAATGAATAAGTGGGCAGGACAGAAGAAGCTGCAGATCACAAGAGTTAATAAAGTTGTAAAGGTTTGACGGGCGCTGCAGACTGTGACTGGCTGCAGCAGCCAAGTTACTAACAGCGTGTCATCAGAGAAACACACAATGACGCACTGTTCATGTCACCTGACCGCTGCATTCAATCACAGGTGAATAGTGTTATCATCACTTCTGATGTCACACCAGTTCATGGAGCAAACTGAGCTGGATCCACATGGGTGACTGCAAAAGGGTATGGGAGAGCTAATTTCAGAAATCTAAGCTGCCAGGCCTCTGTGTTTTAGCCAGGATAACAACTTTAATTAATTTCTTCTTTCTCTGGAGGTGAACAACAGACTGAACCCCTAAAAGAGGTCCTTCCTGTGTTTTACGTAATAGGTTGTCAGCTGTATGTTACAGCTGAGACCTGCTTCTGATGACACAGGCTCGGTTTCTGAGCCCGCACTATCACTATGCCATAAAAGTATGACCTTTCAAGATAATGCCTCCCAACAATGATGTAGCAAAGACTACAATCATTAAGGAATCTAGTACAGTCAACCACTCCCACAACTACACAATGCTATTTCTCCATGTGTTGTATAGATATTAAAACAAAAAAAAAAAAAAACAATGCACCAACATTTTCTGAAATTTTGTTGCAGAAAATATGTTTATTTTCTGTCCATTTCATTGCAAAGGGTAAAATCTGTGATAATAGCTACAGCATAAAGTGACACGTTTATGTTGCAGATTTTCTCTGCAGAATGTGACTGCGATTTCTTGAAGTCTAATTTATAATTCTGTATTGTAATATACAGATTTTTAACCCACTCTGAATCTGATATGTGGTAACGTACCTTAATAATAAATTAATAAAAAATACATGCAGTAAGTTATAAAGGATTTCCGTTTAGGGATTTAGATTGAATTAATGAAAACTTTTTGTCCTGTAATCTTCACAGAACTAATAGGAAACTACAACTCCACCTCTGGTTGCCAACAGTAGGGAGTATTACCGGGGCTATGACAATGCTACACAGAACAGTCATTACCACCAAACCTGCATGAGGCTAGGTTCACATTGCGTTAGAGGCATCCGTTTAACGGATCCGCTAACGCTGATGTCATTTTTTACATCTTTTGTGTCCTAGCGCTAACGCTATGCGCTAACGCATGGTAGCATTTTGCTACCATGCGTTAGCGATACAGGTCTATGCACAGCGAATGCGTCCGTTCGCTGTGCGCTAGACCTGACGCATCCGAAAACACTGCAGACCGCGTTTGAGGGTGCGTCAAAGTAACGCATCATCACTAACGCATGCCGATATCGGCATGCATTAGGATGCGTTACTATAATTGCGGCCAATGGGTGCGTTAACGCACCCGTTACATAGCGTTAGTGCAGCTATGTAACAGATGTGCTCAACGCATGGCCCCTAACGCAATGTGAACCACCCTTAACAGTAAATGCAGGCTTTTTTTTGTCTTTCCATCTATCAGGAAATTTTGAGGTAACCTGTAAACAAGAGGGAAGCAACAAACACATTACTACAAGATAAACTCTGCATTGAAGGCTTCCCTTCTTTTCAATAAAAGAAGACCGTGTCTTAGCAGAAACAAGATACTGTATTTTTAAAAAGAATACAGGATACCTTAAACGTACTTACGTACCAAACACATACATATATGAAAATAGCTTTCAATTACCTGTTATCACTTGACTGCCCAGCCGTTGCTATCAGAGAAGATGAACTTATGAAAACAAAATCATTGGCGGTTTTGTTATGACATTGCCATGTCTATACAAAGAAAAAGAGAAAAAAATAGCTTGCATGAGGGGTTTATAGAAAAACACATTCATCTAACAGCATAAAGCTTGTATGTCCATTTCACATTTGCTGTGTTTTTTTAGCCAGGTACTTCAGTTGCTTCATACAGGCCCATGTAGCTAGCTAGACTAAATTCAGCCAAATCTGTCAATATTGGCAGGATCGGCCTCCATTCTTACGCATATTGGGGTCTCTCGACTCTCCCCTGACAGGTGATGTCGGTGCAGAGAAGGATCTGGCCTGATGGATATCCACTGCATTGTAGCACGGATGATCCTTTTGTTCTCCAGGAAATAATCTGCTGCAGAGGAGTCTGGCAAAACTCTTTCATATAGAGCAGAAGAGCATCCGGCCGAGACAAGCATTCCCGTGTGTGCAGCAATCGGGGTAGGTAGCTGTCAGGCTAAAGATTTTTCAGGCAACTGCTGTCTGATGCGCATGTTCACTATCGGATGGGCTGCCAAAGGCCCACCAGTAATATTAATTTTGGAAAGCCACTGTTCAGTTTTATGCACATATTACATTACCCTCATCCACATATTTACCTCTGCTTCTATATAATAATAAACTGGTAGTTTGGTAAATAAATGAACTGTTCCCTGGTGGTCCAGTCCAAGCTGGTGTATGGGGGCCCTAAAATCTTAAAACATACTGGGGGCCAAAGAAGGTTATGGGTGCTGATAGTCTATAAAGAACGCTGCATTATATATGCACACTATATGAGCAATGAGGAAAAAAAAAAAACAAGTTACCATGTATGGCTTGGCAGGACCACCACTAGCTGAACTGTATTTCCAGTTGGTCTGATACAGACTGATAAATCCATCAGCATCAACAATTCCAAACTGTAAAAAAAAGAAGAAAAAAAAATATCAATTTGGCATGTACATTGATCGGTGCAGATTTAGCATAGCCAAAATAGTCATATCACTCTTGGCCATTGCAAAGCTTGTATATGGCGGTAATGCTGGTAACAGTGAGTTTATCATTTCATTATGATAGGTTGAGGACTTGTGCCAAGTGCTTAAAGCAACACTCCAGCATTTTTTTTTTATATTGCAGTGCTGGAGTGGTGCTTCTAATCTAAGGACTCTGCCTCTTACTCTCATACTCACCCATCTCCATCTTAACCTTTTATCACCGCCAACCGGATCGCTCTAGTGTTTCATGGAGAGAACTAGAGGTCACAACTAAATATAAGTCTATAAGGCTAGTTTCACATTTGCGATTGGATGCGCAGCGGACGCTTGGCGTGAAGCTCCGCCCACTGCCGCGCCTCTTCCGGTCAGCTCCGCCTATGGGCGCATGCCGCTACATGCGGACTGCGTACCCTATCTTTAGCATTGGGTACGCAGGCCGTGCGCAGGTATGCTTTTGTTGCATTTTGGTGCGCTCGCTGCACTTTCAAAAGGACGCATGCGGCGGCAAAAGCATACCTGCGCACGGCCTGCGTACCCAATGCTAAAGATAGGGTACGCAGGCCGCATGCAGCAGCATGCGCCCATAGGCGGAGCTGACCGGCAAGAGGCGGAGCTTCACGGTGAGCGTCCGCTGCGCCTCCAAATGCAAATGTGAAATTAGCCTAAGATCCTTGCTGTGTCTCTCATTATGAGATTCTTCAAGAAAAGTGAGATAAAACCTACAAACTCTGTTATTAGTCTATCGCCAGCTATGCATGGTGTTACAAAGAGGAAAGCAAAACTCAAAATAATTTTTGCAATAAAGTTTAAAAAAAAATTGGTAAAAGCACCAAAGTAGTATTAGTAGTTTAAAAAAAAAAAGTCTCGAAAGCTATTCATATTCTCTAGCATGTAGATTTTTGGAGTTGTTAAATCTTTTGATGCAAGTATTATTTTGGGAGCTTCGCTTTTTTGGATTTAAAGGGAATCGGTCCACCCCTCTGAGACGTATATGACCTATTAATATGGGCAAACAGGTCATAGAAATGTTACACTAGTCTACCTGTATGCCTCATATTAATGGTCTTGTTGTGGAGAAATGTTATATTCTGTCTTTATGATATTGATTTCTTCCAGGCTCAGGGGCGTGTGGTGCCTGGAAGAAATCCCTGCCCCCTGAAATCATTACAATACTACCCCCTTCCCATGCACGTCAGTTATGGTTCTGGAATCCTGCGCCCTTCTTTAAATAGCTCTAACATTTTGTTTGGATATTCAAATAATGTTTGCCTATTTTTTATATGATACATTGGGCTTTGTATCATTTTTACTCTCACTTTATTTTTTGCTATTATTGGGAAAAATGTAAAGAAAAAGCAGAGCTTACGGGTTCCCTTGGACCGAGCAGCTCTTGTTCATTACCTTCATCCAGTGATCACATTATCATTGGGTCTGTGGAAAGTAGTGCTCTCAGTCTTTCCCAATCTGTATACACAGGGCTTGTTCAGTGTTGTTTACATAGTTATCAAGAAGGTAGATATGTTAATAAACCATCTCTAAATATCTAGAAACTAGTCTGAACAGGTGCATACCAAAAAGAAGGCTTACATATTGAAATGGTTGCACTCAATTGCATTAAGGCAAATTTAGGAAGAACACATGAGATACTTAGCACAAAATTTGGCCAAAAAATGTGAGCCCATTCACCAACGTCAAGGTGATCTCACTGAATGGGTCCCTGACCTGACTGCCTAATGTGAACACTGCCTAATGTGCAACCATTTCCTCATTTTGATAAATAAACCATCTTTGTCTTCTCGTGGGGAGTCAGCCTGTGTCTGACAGTCAGATTCCCGCCCCAACAATTGCATGATCTACTGGAAGCAGCTTACTCTGCTCTGACGTTTTAGAATGTCAGATCAGAGCGAAGTGTAGTTCGGAACTGGATAAGGAGAACCTGTCACTTGCCATAAATATACAATTTTTTTTTTAACCTGGTGTGAATACTGCTGTTTTCTTGAAGATGACAGGTTTATTTTTTGTTCCCATGCCTCTCAGTTCCTGCTCATCCTTCCCTGTATGTAAACTGGACTCAATTTTTCTTTGTGGGCTTCTGTTGCCTATCTCACCCAATTGGCTAATAAAACCATATTTACATACAGAAAACTAAGGACCATATCTCAGGATTGAGAGGCGCAGGAATAAAAAAGTCAAGAAAAAAGTTGTAAGAACACCATTCAAAAAAAAAATTACATATTAATAGCAAATTACAGTTTGTAGTTGACTGAGCCAAATAATTAACAACTAGATTTCTATGTCACACAGAAGAAGGTATTACCTTGTTCCCTTGGTGGTTAAACTTTATGCGAGTTATTCTGGAATTTCCTCCTGTCCTGAAGCAAGTTATCTGCTGAGCGTGACCCCATTCAAACATCCTTACACTGCCATCTTGAGCACCAGTGAGATCTACATCAACATACAAATGATAGGAAATTGTTACATAAATAGATAAGGTGCCTCTTGGAATGATACATAGATTTCTGGGTTTTTCATCCCTTTCCCACTATTGCCAAATGTTATTTTTTCCTCCCTTACTTCTAAAAGTCATCATTTTTTTTCCTTCTACAAAACCAAACAAGGGCTTGTTTTCTGCAGAACGAGGTATAGATTTGAATAACACCATTAATTTCACCATGTAATGTACTTAAACACAAGAAAGCAGTTTTAGTGATTGAAAATAAATAAGATGTAAAAATAATTTGTGTCCTCATTTCCTGTGACTTGTAACGTTCTTAAACATCAGCGACTGGAGCAAGCTTTGGTTGCTGTTGTTAGCACTGAGTGTTGGCAGTATAACAGCTCTATCACCCAGGAAAGCTATGTGAGATTAAAGGCATTTAGGAAAGCTGGGTTACCACCAAAAAGATTTTACAGAGTTTTAAGTAAACTATTGTCTCTGTCTGGATTTTTTTTTAACTGTAAATTTTAATTAATGATGATACATCAGTTATTAACAGATTTAGAACAATCACAACTGTCTTTTACAATCATAAGCAGAGAAAGTCAGAAGACAATCAATACCTCTTCCAACAAACCGAAAAGAGAAACTAAGGCAGTTTGTAAAAAAAAAAAAAAAAAAAAACAATCTGACACAAAAGTAACCTTAACATGGACATACAAAAAGAGTAAAAGACAAGAGACACACCACGGGGAGGGGAAAAGGAAGTTAGAGGAAGGGGGAAAGGAAGCACCCGTAGGAGGGGAGGAGAACGATGATCAAATATTGATCTATTCTGATCTTTGTGCCCAGAAGTAATCCCAAGGAGCCCAAGCCGAGTCAAAATACTGCACCCTTGCGTTAAGTACTCCATCAGTCTAATGTCATTAATTCTGTGGAGTAGATGGGAGAGGGGCGGTGGAGAAGTCTGTCTCCAGTTAAGAGCAATCAGACATCTAGCAGCAGTAAGAAAGTGAAGTAACAGCTTTGCCGCCCTCTTCCCCATTATCTTATATTGATTCTCTTTATAGAGGGTACACATAGATGATTTAGCAGTCTTTTCCCAAATAATATGGTTAAAACTAAAAGAGAAAGAGCGCAATAGGGTCTTACCCAAGTAAAATGGATATAAATCAAGCTATTATACTCACCAATAACAGGAGAGTTTCAGGCACAACGGAATAGAGGTCAAGCTGCTGCACATCCAAATGGCCACTCAGTGACCATAAATCATTAGATTTACAAAGAAAGAATTTTTGGATTTAAACGTGCGCTGCTAGACAAACGACTCCTTGCAGATTATATACTTATATACTTTTAATTCCCAACGCGTTTCGAAGTTAACACTTCTTCCTGAGGAAGAAGTGTTAACTTCGAAACGCGTTGGGAATTAAAAGTATATAAGTATATAATCTGCAAGGAGTCGTTTGTCTAGCAGCGCACGTTTAAATCCAAAAATTCTTTCTTCCCAAATAATATGCCACTTCTCTCCGAGAATAGATTGCCATCTGCTCATATAGGGATGTTTTGGTTGACGGCCGTCTCGAGGGAGACAGAATTTTATAGATTTCTGAAATTAAGCCTTTAGTCGCTGTCCCCCTCCTACAGAGCCTCTCAAAATCAGTTGGCAGGGAGATTCCTATAGAACCAAAAAGGGAAGAGGCAAAATACTTGATCTGTAAGTATTGGAAAAACTCTCTGTTAATAACAGAGAATTTAGATTTAAGATCATCAAACGGAAGAAGCTCAAGCGTGTCCCCGTCTCTGTCTGGATTTTGATATAATGGCAGATACGTCAGTTGTGTAACCTGTCACTATCTCCAGTGTAAGCCATTTGTAATTCCCTGTAGAGAAAATGTAGTTGGTGCGGACAGGGTCAGATAGCTAAGGAGTCATGAGGTCTCAGGAAGTCAGAGTAACTTTGTATCTATGTTTCTCAACTTAAGTGTACGTGAGTAAAGGCCCCGTCACACTAATCCATCTCGGTAGCGAGATCGCTGCCGAGTCACAACTTTTGTAACGTAAGAGCGATCTCACCAGCGAGATCGCTGTGTGTGACAGTGATCAGCGAGCGGCCCCCCTGCCGGTATCGCTGATCGCTGGAAGAAACCTCTGGACATTTCTTTGGTCGCTGGTCTCCCGCTGGCCAGCACGCATCGCTGTGTGTGACTGGCGGGAGACCAGCGATCAGGTGTAAAAAATAATAAAAAAAAATAAAAAACTATAGTTATTCTCACCTTCCGACGTCCCGTTCAGCCATCCTGCCTCATTCCACGCTCCGGTCCCAGTGATCCTTTGCACGAATGACCGCGAGACTTTGTTATCCCTCGAGACCGTGACATCTCGCGGTCATTCTCGCAAAGGATCACTGGGACCGGAGCGTGGAGAGAGGCAGGATGGCTGAACGGGACGTCGGAAGGTGAGAATAACAATATTTTTTAATTTGATTCTATTTTTTACAGGGATGGCCAGCGATGCCGGGCGCTCGGCATCGCTGTGCTGATCCCTGGTGAAGCTGTCTGTGTGACAGCTCACCAGCGATCACATAGTGACTTACTAGAGATCCTGACACCTTGATATCGGTGTCGGGATCGCTGGTAAGTCGCTTAGTGTGACGGGGCCTTAAAACCCGAAAAATGTTTAGGTAGTCACTAGATGGCAGAGGTGTTGACTCTTGTTTTTGCTGTGTACAAGATAATAAAGCTGGTCAGATTAAACAATAAAGCATTGTGCAGGAGTTATCTCTGTACAAACCATCCAACCCAAAATTATCTAATAAAATATTTCAGTGGAAACATGTCTAAAGTTGCAGACTGCATTTTAAACTAGACAAAAAACATCAAGAAAGCCCCTGGCGAATCATCATGTATAGCATGTAAGATAAAATAAAAGAAAGAAAATCCACTCAGGTTTCTTTCAGTCACTTACAGTAAGGCAGTGTTGGATGTGATGCCATTCTTCGGACATCTTTAATTTGCTTTTTTATCATCTGTAAAAAAAAAAATTAAAAAAAAATTATTTGACTTTCCTCGTGCACAATTTACATAAAAGAATAAAATAATTTGCACGTAGAAAATATTAAATGCATTTCCAAATTACCAATAGATTACAATATTTTAAGTTGGGCTCTGTTCAAGTATTGTCTTTTGCTTCTGTCGGAACACAAGTGACAAACCGTGGCATGTCAACCACTGACCATCACGTGTACATACATGTATCTACACCCCACAGTGTATTCATTTACAAAAGAAAAGGGAGTATAACACATTTTATTTTTAGCATTCTCGGGCTTTTGAACACATTCAGTATTTGCACCAGGAACCTTCAAGGGACTGTCCAGACAATAAGAAAAGTTACCCAAAGGCTTGGAGTTGTAAAAAAAAAAAAAAAAAAAAAAAACCCAAACACCCCACAAAGTGTCACTCACATACTGACAGCCACCTGGATCCTGCGTCAGATGCTCTGTGGTCTATGCCAACACGGGTAGAGGAGATATCTCCGTTCCACCAGTAGCAGGACCACTGCGGCCTGTGAATGCATGTAGTGGTCTGGTGACTTGAGACACAAGTCAAATGCTTTTCTGATGATGCACTGGTAAAGTCACATGACAGATGCAGCCAGTCACAGACCAGAGCGGACCTGCTACTGTTGGAACGGAGAGAACTCCTACTCCCGTGTCAGCACAGACCATGGAGCGGCCTGCACTGGATTCCAGGTGGGTGCCGATAGAGAAGTAAAGGTACTGTCACACTTAGCGATGCACCAGCGATCCCGACAACGATATGGATCGCTGGTGCATCGCTAAGTGGTCGCTAGTGAGCTGCCAAACAGGCAGATCTCACCAGCGACATAGCAGCGGTCGGGGGTCGCTACTTACCTGTCAGACGAGGCGATCCTGACGTCCTCCCGCCCGCGTCCACGCGTCGTTCATCTCCACAGCAGGAAGCCCAGCAGGAAGCTGACGATGAGAAACGGCCCAGGCCGTTCTCGCGCGATCAGCTATAACCAGCGGGGGAGCCGGTCGGAGGTAAGTATCACACACAGCGATAACGCTAGCAATATTGCTGCTACGTCACAAAACCAGTGACGTTATAGCGATATTGCTAGCGATATCGCTTAGTGTGACGGGGCCTTAACACTCTGCTTTTTTTTTGTTTTGTTTCTACAGCTCCAAGTCCTTGTTGAATTACTTCTTTTCCCCAGATAACCACTTTATTCTGAATAACACCTACAAAGATATTATGGGTTACACAGCAGTGACATTGTTGGATTTACATACTTTTATGTCAATTAATGTTAGTTATTATTGTACTTATGCACCTATAGTATTTTGGACATTTAACATGGAAAACACTGGGATGCCCTTCTACATACCCCCCACTCCCACAGATAATACATACCACTGATGCACCTCTTCCAGTCTGAACTCCTCCTAGCCAGGGCATATTTATAGGTGTTCCTGGATTACTATGTGTGTAAGGAGTTGAGCCTTGAACTGCAGAAAGATCA
Source organism: Dendrobates tinctorius (assembly GCF_039654945.1). NCBI lineage: Eukaryota > Metazoa > Chordata > Amphibia > Anura > Dendrobatidae > Dendrobates > Dendrobates tinctorius. The sequence goes on along the minus strand of NW_027361671.1, from coordinate 63,180,632 downwards.
TCCCGAGTGTGTACAACTAGAAAATCGTCAGGTCTGCAAAAACACATCATGGGACACAGCAAGATAAAGCCATCAGTAAAGAACCAGTACAACAGTAAACCACCATGATCATATTTACACATAGATACTGTAAGTTCAGATAATTATGGAAGCCATCAAATACTATAATCATGAAAACAAACATATACCCTTTATTTTCCATTTCATAGTCATCATCAATCCAAGAAAAAATCTGGGTGGCCAAGATCGCAGACACATCAAGCTCCTGGATGTCATGGCTAGAAGCAATTGCAACACAGTTTCCGTTGGCCTAAAAAACATAAATGTAGACAATAGACTTCAATAGACAAAAGCCAAAATCAAACGTACAAAGGAGGAATTGACAATGGAATCGTTTGCCCAAACCTAGAGGAATACAGATCACTTTCTGCTTTTTATATACGGAAGCGCCAATAAGAAGTCAGCAATGATGAATTTAAGCTGGTGATCAAAGGCACACGAACACAGCGTGAATGTTTATTTTGACGGGGAGAGAAGAAAAAGCTGCTGATGGACACCTCAGTCTGTCACCCGAGCAAACAGACACATTAGTAGCTATAGGAAACCTATAAAATGCCACCATTATACAGTGTAGCACGTGATTTCTCAGAGATTCATCTGGACACATCTGGCAGTGCTTTATGTCAGCAGAACAAACGTTCAATCATATTGAACTGTAACCAGCTTGTTCTCCCTCCAACTCCACCCCCAATATTGGTGGACTGCTGAAAGGACCTTATAGATGAGGTGAAAAATCAGTGAATGACCAGCTGTAGGCTGAAGACACTCAACTTTTCTTCAATATCCCATCCTGCAAGGATATCAGGAAATTGATCAATGCGTCAGGTTAGAGAGGTATAAAAACACAGAAACCTCTTTGTATGTGGCCCTTTTCTTTAACTACATACAGTGCGTACGGAAAGTATTCAGACCCCTTTACATTTTTCACTCTTTGTTTCATTGCAGCCATTTGATAAATACAAAAAACTTCATTTTTTTTCTCATTAATGTACAGTCTGCACCCCATCTTGACCAAGAAATACAGAAATGTAGAAATTTTTGCAAATTTATTAAAAAAAGAAAAAATGAAATATCACATGGTCAATAAGTATTCAGACCCTTTGCTCAGACACTCATATTTAAGTCACATGCTGTCCACTTCCTTTTGATCCTCCTTGAGATGGTTCTACTCCTTCATTGGAGTCCAACTGTGTTTAATTAAACTGATAGGACTTGATTTGTAAATGCACACACCTGTCTATATAAGGCCTCACAGCTCACAGGGCATGTCAGACCAAATGAAAATCATGAGATCAAAGGAGCTGGCCAAGGAGCTCAGAGACGGAACTGTCACAAGGCACAGACCTGGCCAAGGTTACAAAAGAATTTCTGCAGTACTCGATTCCTAAGAGCACAGTGGCCTCCATAATCCTTAAATGGAAGAAGTTTGGGACCACCAGAAGTCTTCCTAGACCTGGCTGGACAGCCAAACTGAGCAACTGTGGGAGAAGAGCCTTGGTGAGAGAGGTAAAGAAGAACCCCAAGATCACTAATCACTGTGACTGAGCTCCACAGATGCAGTAGGGAGATTGGAGAAAATTCAACAAAGTCATCTATCACTGCAGCCCTCTAGCAGTCGGGCTTTTATGGCCGAGGGACCCGACGGAAGCCTCTCCTCAGTGCAAGACATATGAAAGCCCACATATGAGTTTGCTAAAACCCCCCCCCCCCCCCCAAAAAAAAAACACAGATGAAGGACTCCCAGACTATGAGAAATAAGCTTGGTCTGATGAGCAGAAGATAGAACTTTTGGTGATAATTCTAAGTGGTATGCATGGAGAAAACCAGGCACTGCTCACCACCTGCCCAATACAATCCCAACAGGGTAACGTGGTGGCAGCATCATGCTATGGGGGTGCTTTTCAGCTGCAGGGACAGGATGAATGGTTGCAATTGAAGGAAACATGAATGCGGCCAAGTACAGAGATCTGGAAGAAAACCTCTTCCAGAGTGCTCTGGACCTCAGACTTGGCCGAAGGTTCACTTTCCAACAAGACAATGACCCGAAGCACACAGGTAAAATAACAAAGGAGTGGCTTCAGAACAACTCTGTGACCATCCTTGACTAGCCCAGCCAGAGCCCTGACCTAAGCCCAATTGAGCATCTCTGGAGGAACCTGAAAATGGCTGTCCACAAACTTTCACCATCCAACCTGATGGAACTGGAGAGGATCTGCAAGGAAGAATGGCAGAGGATCCACAAATCCAGGTGTGAAAACTTGTTGCATCATTCCCAAGACGACTCACGGCTGTACTAGCTCAAAAGGTGCTTCTACTCAATACTGAGCTAAGGGTCTGAATACTTATGACCATGTGATATTTCAGTTTTTCCTTCTTAAATTTGCAAAATTTTCTACATTTCTTTTTTTTCAGTCAAGTTGGGGTGCAGAGTGTACATTAATGAGAAAAAAAATGAACTTTTTTGAATTTACCCAATGGCTGCAACAAAACAAGAGTGAAAAATGTAAAGGGGTCTGAATACATTCTGCACCCACTGTATAGTCATCATTTTGAGAGATTTTCTATACTGAAATATTGTTACCGTAAATGACCACTGTACAGCAGTGTCGAAACTTCACATGTGCAGCATGTTACAGGGCTTAACCCTTTTCTGACTGCAGACGGGATAGTACATCAGCAGTGAGACTCCCCTGCTTTGAAGTGGGCTCCGGCGGTGAGCCCACCTCAAAGCCGCAACATGTCAGCTCTGCCCGCGCCTATTAACTAGATAAATTCCGCTGTCAAGCGCTGACAGCGGGCATTTAACTAGCACTTCCGGTCATCGAGCTGGAAGTGAGCTCATCGCCGACCCCCGTCACGTGATCTGGGGTCGGCGTCCCGTTGTCTTGACAACCAGAGGTCTCAGACACCTCTATGGTTGTTGCAGGCACTCAAAGTAATGCAGTAAATCTGCTACATATGGGCGATCTGCTCATCGCACATATGTAGCAGAGCCGATCGAGTTCTGCATGCTTCTAGCCTCTTATGGCTATTGAAGCATACGAAAAGTAAAAAAAAATGTTTGAAAATTAAATATATAAAAAAAAAAGCTAAAAGGTCCAAATCACCCCCCTTTCACCCCAATCAAAATAAAACATTTAAAAAAAAAAAAAAAAAAAAATCACACATACATATATTAGGTATCGCCGCGTTCAGAATCGCCCGATCTATCAATAAAAAAAGCACTAACCCGATCGCTAAACGGCGTAGCAAGAAAAAAATTCAAACCGCCACAATTACGTTTTTTTGGTCGCTGCGACTTTGCATTAATATGCAATAACGGGCGATCAAAAGAACATATCTGCAGAAAAGTGATATCATTAAAAACGTCACCTCAACTACAGGTTCCGGCGCCAGCGTGGCTGCAGCGGGGTGAGGGAGCTCCGCGCTTCAGCCTGACATTGACCGCTGGCTCCGAAGCACGGGCGGCGAGAGCAGAGCTGCGGGAGCACGTGGGACGGCAGGAGAGATCCCCAAGATGGCGACTGCAGCAGCGCCACAGAGCGGGAAGTTCAGGAGTAAGGGAAACCCGGAGGTGCAGCTGAAAACACCCAGGTCAGAACGGGGAGAGACAGGGGGAACCCGCATAAGCCCCAAAGGAGACTGCTGGTCGGAATCACAGAGCGGGGAAGGTCCGGTGACAGGGACGCTTATACAGGGAGACCGCAGGGAGCTGGAAAGAGAGGTGGCAGGATACCTCACGGGAGATATAAAATCTGCAGTGAAGGACACAGTAAAAGACGCTTTAGAAGAGATCCACGAAATATCAGCGCAACATGCCAGCAGGCTGGAGCACTTGGAGCAGAGGGTGTCGGATATGGATGATAGGACAATTCAGCTTGAACAGGAGCTGGAAGTGTCCCGAAAACAGGGCACATGGCTGAGGGACAAACTTGAGGACCTAGAAAACAGGTCCCGAAGAAATAACCTGCGGCTAGTGGGGCTACCCGAATCTGTCACATATCAGCAACTCAATGACATTTTTGAACAAGAACTGCCTACAGCCCTAGGAATACAAGAGAAGTGCAAGGTGGAAAGAGCACACAGGGTGGGCCCGCCTGGAGGGATCATGGCCAGAGACACGCGCCTAAGTGGAGCGGGGCACGGTGACCAACGTACTCAGAGACCTCACCAGGCTATTGCAAAGTATCTGGATTTCAAGGATAAGGACAAAATTCTGCGCCTTTTTAGGGCCAGGTGACAGCCACTCATGCTCCAAGGACATAAGGTTGTCATCTTTGAGGATTTTTCACCAGAAGTCACTAAAAAACGCAGGGCCATGTCATCTCCCACGAGATCTCCCAATGGATGTCGCGACGAGGAAACAAAGTAAGGAAAGCGGCAACCGCTCAGACCGCCTGAAGACATGAGAGCTCCACTAAGAAGGCTTTTCTACAAGGGCATCTCCAGACAAGAGGATCTCATTGATGGTGTCTGTTGATGTTGTACCTTAAATTATTGCGTGATTACTCGAAAGTGAAGAAGGTCTAACGAACTTTTGAGAATTGCTGCAGCACGCTCATCCGGACACGTAGATATAAGTTGATTGTACTCCATCCGTTCCCAATTTTTATGTCTTTATATTTCCAAAGTTTTTCTTTTTCTTTATATATAGCCGGTACTGCAACTATGCCAAGTTGGCTAGGTTGAGGAGAAGGTAGTGGAGGGCCATGTTGGAAAAAATGGAAGTACTAGTGATATACATGGCAAGGGGGGGGGGGGGGGGAAGGGAAGGGATGGGTGGTGAAGGGAATGTTGAAAATGTTTCCCATGTTGGGGTATTCAGTTCGGGGACTAGTTGGGTTTGGCTTGATATGTGCTGTAACACTTTAGATGCTTTTGTCAAGATTTGGTTCACTTCTCATAACACTCCTGGAGGCGGACTTTGGCTATCCCGCCCAATACTTTTTACACAGACAGATCGCTTGTCATTGAGCCACATTGTTACCACGAATGGTTAAGATCATAACATGGAATGTTAAGGGTCTCAAGACTCCGGAAAAAGATCCTTGGTACTCAGGCACCTGAAGAGATTGCGTGGAGACATAGTCCTGCTCCAGGAGACACATTTGCCTCAACATGACATGTTCCGCATGCAGAGACTTTGGGTGGGAGAGGTTTATGGGTCGGGAGCCAAGGGAAGGCAGGCAGGGGTGATCATTCTGGTCAACAAAACACTTCTGCACAAACTGGTAACATACCAACATGAGGATCAAGGAAGTCATGTCTGAGTAGTCTTAGCAACTCCTAGCGGAATATTAATGTTTATGCCCCCAACTCAGCCAGGGATGTGTTTTTCCAAAAACTTTGCACCTCAATTATGACTTCTGGCGCACATAACTTGACAATTGGAAGAGACATGAATGAGGTAATGCTGGATTCGGAGGACAGATCGAAAAGTGGGAGGGGTGGAAGCAGCTCTTCAATGAGGAGGGGAAACTCTCCTCTGTGCAATTTTGCAACTGATCTAATAACCAGGGATGTGTGGAGACAACATTACCCAGTCAAGCGGCAATACACCCACTATTCACACCTGCACAATTCATGGTCCCTTATTGACATGTTCCTGGTTAGCGAGAGCCTAAATGCAAAGGTTAAGGAGGTCAAGATAGGTGATTAGTTATTTCAGATCATGCTCCAGTTGCCCTGACCTTATTTGATTTGCACCAAAAAGGCTCGGACGTAATATGGAGGTTCCCTCATTTCTTAAAAAAAGACAAAGACTTCTCCAAACTTTTGGGAGAGTGGTGGTCAGAGTATTTGCATCACAACCACCAATCCACAACGGATCACACACTAATCTGGGAGGCGGCTAAAGCCATTCTCAGAGGTAGAATAATAGCACATACTTTAATGATAAAGAGGAGAGTGACCGACCAATATTTAAAGACAAGTAACTCTGTTAGACAAGCGTACAATAAGTTTCAAGGGCACCCCATTGAGGTCAATAAAAGAGCTTGGTTGGAAGCGAAGTCAGAATTTGACACGTGGGCCAGAAAGAAGGAGATGTAGGAGGAAGTCATTGAGGGATGCCGAGCTCCACAGGTTTGGTGACAAAGCTGGACGCATGATGGCTAACCTAGCCAAAGGTAGACATCCAGGAACTCAAATAGCAGCACTCAAAAGACAAGATGACTCCATAACAACTGACCCGCGAGAAATAAAAAGCATTTTGGGGAGGTTTTACGCTTCTCTATACGAACCCTGACGGTCTGATCAGGTGCAGGGAAGGAGATGGCTGGAGGGTGTGGAACTCCCGTTGATCTCTGAAACTGATCTATTAGAGTTAAACAGAGAAATAACGGAGGAAGAGATTTCTAGAGTTATTGGGGATCTAAATATTCATAAAGCCCCTGGGCCGGATGGGTTTGACGCCAGCCTCTATAAAATTTTGAAGGACCAGATCGCCCCGCATTTGAAAAGTCTATGCAATGATTTCCTAAGAGGCCAAGCCATTTCTGATCACATGAACACAGCCTATATTAAACTCATCCCAAAGGGCGATAAACCCACTGATAGGACGAAAGTTGGCCAGGTTATCTCTTTGATCAACCAGGATTTAAAAATTGTGGCAAAAATTATGGCAGACAGACTGGCAAGGATTCTTCCTAAATTATTGGGACCTGAACAAGCGGGATTTGTGAGGGGGAAATCGGCAGTAGGGCACATAAGACATTCAATGATGGTGCTGGAGGCAATGAGGCTGGGAGACCATCGGGGAGGAGCTCCAGCCATGGTCATGCTAGATACAGAAAAAGCGTTTGATAGTGTGGGGTGGCCATGGCTGGAGCAGGTGCTGGACAAGTTTGGTGTGCAGGGAGGATTCAGAAACCTCTTGTCCTCGATATATACTAATCCCAGGGGCAGAGTTCACACACCGGGGTTTCTGTCAGACATAATATCATTAGGGGGAGGTACGAGACAGGGCTGCCCCCTTTTGCCGCTTGTCTAATCTAGCCATTGAGCCGCTGGCCAGGTTTATCAATGCGGGCCCAAGCTTCCAGGGGATTAAAGTGGGCGAAAGAGAGATAAAATCTAGTTTCTTTGCGGACGATATTATTCTTTATATGGCAGACCCAAGTAGAGACCTTCCTGGCTTAATGAGGGAGTTGGATACCTTCGGAGAGATATCAGGGTTTAGACTTAATAAAACTAAGTGCGAGGCTATGTTTCTTACTCATAGGCCTCAAGGAATTGACCAATTAGAATGGGGACAGGCTTCCATACATGGCATACCAATAGCAAGCAAGGCGATAAAATATTTGGGGATCTTTTGGGGGAAAGACTCAAGAGATATCTATAGACTTAACTATGCCCCCATTATAAATAAAATAATACAGGAACTAAAAAGGTGGAAAGACTTGCCACTGTCGCTCTTGGGAAGGAACTATCTGATCAAGGTGATCAGCTTTTCCTGTCTACTGTATCCCCTGCAAACATTGCCCCTCCTTTTAAGACATGTAGATATAAACAAGCTCAACAAAGCCTTTTCTAACTTTCGATGGAGAGAAAGAAAAAGTAGAATCAGCAAACATATATTGATGCTATCGAGGGATGAGGGGGGAAAGCACTGCCCAACATCAGAGGGTACAATCTGGCCTGCATTGCCAGACACATTCTTGACTGGCTAAGACACACTAGCAAACACTCGGACTACACATTGGAGTCGGACTAGTGTAAGCCCTGGGACCTCACAGCGATCTTGCACTCCTCAAGCACGACATTAGACCCGAAGGTGAGAAACTCAGTGATCTTTCGGGACACTAGGGCGGCTTGGAAGGCCATAAGATGCAAACTAGGCATGCCATGGAGGATATCTAAATAGCCAACAGGGTCACAAGAAGCGTGTTGATAAAAAAAGGCTCAAAATAACTGTCAATGAATTGAGGAAAATCAAGCGTGAAGCTGCCAAGATGCCATTTGACGCCAGTTTTGCCATATTTCAGAGCTGCAACGTTACTGGAGTATCAAAAAGCTTTGCGGTAAAAAACGCAGCATGCTCATTAATTTAGCGGAATCGTGGCGATCCCGTACCCATAGGAATGCATTGTTCTGCTTACATTCCGCATGTTGCTGTGCACACCATGCGAAAAGTAAGCAGAACATTTGCGGATGGTACCCATGGTCCGGAGGAGAGGAGACTTTGGGTACCAAATCCCTGTAAAAAATAGAATTTAAAATAAAAAATATTGTTATTCTCACTTTCCGACGTTCCGCGCAGCCTTCCCACCTCTCTCTACGCTCCCGGTCCCAGTAATCCTTTGCGAGCGATGACGTCCGTTCTCGTGGGATCGCCAAGTCTCGCGGTCATCGCGAAAAACCGCGAGAATGGACGTCATCGCGGTAATTCTCGCAAAGGATTACTGGGACCGGGAGCGTGGAGAGAGGCGGGAAGGCTGTGCGGGACGCCGGAAGGTAAAAATAACAATATGGGGTTTTTTTAAATTATTTTTTACATCCTATCTTTTACTATTGAGGCCGCATAGGGTCACACGTAGCCTTACCCTCAAACTCCTCAACTGAGAGCCAGAAAGGGTAGGTAACCTGTCCTTCTAATAATATTACTTAATATTACTTAAGCAATACTATGGACTTTAATAACATGCACTGGGGCAGCATAGATGCACAATAGGAAAATACATTTTAATGTTGCACGTCAATTTAAATTTAGGGGGCTTTATGTTCTTTGCTTCCTTGGTGTTATCATAGCACGCTTGAATAATACGCTCGAGACCCCGCGGCTGCATGTCTGACGGCTGTTAGACAGCTGCAACACATGCAGGGATTGCCTGTTTGTTAGGCAATCCCTGCATGAGTTGCAACTGTGGAACAGTCTGAGACATGCAGCTGCGGGGATTCAGAACATATTATTCGACCATGAAGAAGACACTCGGTTAGCACCAGAGCATGCTTGGATAACACTTTATTCGAGCACATTCGCTCATCCTTACTTCTCTCCTTAAAACTCCTGAACATGCTAATGTGTCAGAAAAAAACAAACACTAAATTTGGATATTTGGAACTTTCTACCAGTGGAAGAAACAACTACAACAAACAGGCAATGTGTGAACCTACCCCAACAATGAAGTGAAACGACCTGAGAATGTAGAAAAACACTTACTTTATTTACTGCAAAGGCTGTGATTATATCAGACTCTTTATGGATTATGCGCGCTCTTCCTCCCGAGGACACCAAATCCGCTTCAGTCTGGAAAAAGGAAATCTTAATTTAGGGTAAAATCTTAAGAAAAGCTTCCGCATTATACATGAAAAATAGGTAATACAGTTGTGTGAAAATTGTTGGCTCCTTCATGATTTCCTATTCTTTTTTAGGTTTGTCACACCTGAACATTTTGAAAGGTGTAGATCTTATTACATTTATGGGAAAGTAACAGTATTTCAGAAAAGGATCATCATACAAACAGTAAAATATGGTGGTGGTAGTGAGATGGTATGGGTCTGTTTTGCCAATTCAGGACCTGGAAAAAATTGCTGTGGTAAATGGAACCATGAATTCTGCTGTCTACCATAAAATCCTGAAGGAGAATATCTGGCCATCTATTCATGACCTTAAGCTGAAGCGCACTTGGGTTATGCAGCAGGACAATGTTCCAAAACATACCAGCAAGTCCACCTCACATTGGAGTGGCCTAGTCAAAGTCCTGACCTTAATCTGATTGAGACTATGGCACGACTTTAAATAGGCGGCTCAAGCTCAGAAACCCTCCAATGTGGCTGAATTACAACAATTCTGCAAAGATGAGTGGGCCAAAATGCATCCAGAACATTGTAAAAGACTCATTTCCAGTTCTCTCAAATGCTTGACTGCAGTTGTTGCCGCTAAGGGTGGGCCAGCCAGTTACTAGGTTTAGGGGGCAATCACTTTTTCACACATGGTCCTGTAGGTTTGAATTTATTTTTCCCTTAATATTAAAGACCTTTAATTAAAAACTGCACTTTATGTTTACTTGTGTTATCTTTAGAGATGAGCAAATTTGTTCGGATTTGGTTCCGAATACGATCGGAATCGAATATTGTTTTTGCAATATTCGTCGAACACAGCCGGGCGTCATTAGAGTCAATGGGAGTAGAAATTACCTGATATGTTCGAAACCGATCATAAGACATATATTCAGCACGAATAGTTTTCGAATATGGCCCGAATATGTCAAAATTAGATTTGGGGCCAAAATCCGAACAAATTCACTCATCTCTAGTTACGGTATCTTTGTCTAATATTTAAATTTGCTTGGTAATCTGAAACATTTAAGTGTGACAAACATGCAAAATAGAAAAAAAAAAAAAATCAGGAAGGGGGCAAATACTTTCACACAACTGTAAATAACATTTCCCTCATGTCTACTTTACATCAGCACAATTTTAGAAATATATACTGTATATTTTTTGTTTACGAAATTACAAGGGTTGAAAGTTGACCAGCAATTTCTCGTTTTTCCAATAAAATTTTGAACATTTTTTTTTAGGGACCACATCAAATTTGAAGTGACTTTGACGGGTCTATAGAACAGAAAATACTCAAAAGTGACACCATTCTAAAAACTGAACCCCTCAAGGTGATCAAAATCACATTCAAGAAGATTATTCACCCTTCAGGTGCTTCACAGGAACTGAAGCAACGTGAAAGGAAAAAATAAACATTTAACTTTTTTCCACAAAAATTTTTTTTTTTTTTCACAAGAGTAAAAGAAGAAAGTGCACCATTCAATTTGTTGTGCAATTTCTCCTGAGTACACCGATACCCAATATGTGGAGGAAAACTACTCTTTGGGTGCACGGTAGGGCTTGGAAGGGAAGGACCACCATTTTACTTTTTGAAGGCAAAATTGGCTGAGATCATTAGCGGACACCATGTCACGTTTGGAAAGCTCCTGTTGTGCCTAAAGAGTGGAAATCGCACACAAGTGACCCCATGGTGGAAACAAGATCCCTAAAGGAATTTTGCAGATGTTTTTCATACAAAAATGTTGTTTTAGCTGCAAATGTAGTATTTTTCACAAGGATAGCAGGAGAAAATGGACCCCAAAATTTGTTGTGCAGTTTCTTCTGAGTATGCAGATACCACATATGTGGTCGAAAACTACTTTTGAGGCACAGTGCAAAGCTCAGAAGGGAAGAAGTGCCAAATTGGAGTTCAGATTTTGTTGAAATGATTTGAGTGAGGGTGCCATGTCACATTGGTAGAGCCCTTGAGGTGCCAGAACAGCAGAATCCCCCATAAGTTATCCGATTTTACAAACTACACTCCTCACTGAATTCATCTAGGGGTACATGGTTAATAACACCAAAGGTGTGTCACAGAATTTTATAACATTGAAGGAAGTAGTGAAGAAAAAATAATTAAATTTTTACCACAAAAATGTTGTTTTAACCCCAGATTTTACATTTTTACACTGGAAATGGGTAAAAATGGCACCAAAATGTGTCCCACAATTTCTGATGAATGTAGAAATACCCTATATGTGGCTGTACAGTACCATTTAGCCACACGGCGAGACCTGGGAGGGACAATGCGCTATTTGCCTACTGGAGAGCAGATTTTCCTAAAATAGTTTGGGGACTCCATATACAGGGCCGCTAAGTGCTAGAAGAGCAGAATCCATCCTCAAGTGACCCCAGTTTGGAAATTATACCCCTTTGGGAATTTAACTACAGATGCAGTGACGATTTTGACTTCATGGGTGTTTTCCAGAAACAAGCAGAAGTGGATGTTGGCAAGTGAAAATTGCAAACGACTGTTGTGGTGCCCAGCTCAAGCTTCTGGAGATAGGCACCTATAAATTAGGTGGGCTGTCATTGTTACAAAAATGGCAAATATGTGGACGCCAAATGTGGTTTAGGCACACTGTGGGGCTCAGAAGGGAGAGGGCATTTGGATTTTGGTGCTCGGAATTAGCTGAACTTCTTTTGGGGGGCGAGGAGCCTTTGTACTACCAGTAATATGGAAGCCTCCTATATTTCCGTTAACAGATTACGGATCTGAGTGGGGGCTTGTTTTTTTTTTTGTGGACTGAGCTGAAGCTTTTATTGGGAACATTTTAAATAACGTTTGTGATCACATTTATCCGGCGCTCTACTCGCATGACACTTATATTGGGGTTTTCATCAAAATATCCGAGTGATTCAGAAGAAACCCCCAAGGGAGCCATTCACTATAACGAGGCCGCAGAGTAACTCTGGACTTTGCCTGGCCTCTGTTCAGCATTGTCCTTTTCATAAGTGCACAAAACCATGGCGGATCGCGCTTTTATGCACACCTAAAAAAATGGACACTGACAGGTCACAGGCCAGAAAGAGTCCAGAGTGCCTCCATCTGCCTCATTATGAGGAATATTCAGCTGGGGGTTCCGTCTGAATCACATATTTCAGAGATTTACATGGTAAGTGCTCAGCATAGAATAAATGTGAGCTGAGCCTTACTGTGATCTTTGGGAGGTGAAGAATTGGTTTTATTCATTTTTTACGCCGTTCCCTCGTGCGGTATAAGTGATCAGATGACTTTATTCTTTTGGGTCGGTGCGATTACAACAATTCGAGATTAATATAGTTTTTTGTATGGCTGCTGTCACACACTAAAAGATGCATTTTATTGCATGGTTTTTGCATCCCCATATTTAGATAGCTGTCATTTTTCCATATTTCAGCTCGAATGATGTGAGGGCTTATTTTTTGCGGGGCAAGGTGAATTTTTTGGTTCCATGTTTAGGCAGAATGAACAAAAACCAGCAATTCAGGATTTTTTTTATGCAGTCAGCATGTGGTAAAATTGATGAGATAGCTTTATTCTTCGGGTCAGTATGATTACAGAGATATCACATTAATATTTTTTTTTCATGTTTTTGCACCTTTACACAAAAACTATTATATAGAAAAAAATAATTATTTTTGCATCACTTTCTTCTGAAAGCTGTGACTTTTTTATTTTTCCGCCGACTGAGCAGTTTGGCGCCTTGTTTTTTGCACATAAGATGACGTTTTAGCGATACTTTTTTATTTACATTAGTCTTGTTGATAGCGGCTTAACTCCTCTTCTTGTTCGGTTATGATAAAGAATTGTTTTTTGCATAGTTTTTTATTTATTTATTTTTGTTACGGTGTTCAATGAAGGGGTTAAACAGTGGGACAGTTTTATAGGTTGGGTTGTTCTGAATGCAGCAATACCAAATGTATACTTTTTTTGTTTCCTTTTGTTTTTACATAAATATATTTAAATTATATTTTTACAATTTTTACTAACTTTTTTTTAAAACTTGTTTTTACATTGTTCCAGGACGGGACCATCAACTTTCCCTGCTCTGATCGCTGATCTAATACTTTGCAATGCTTTTGCATTGCAGTGCATTAGATGCCTTCGCAGGCAGGGAGGATGAGTGTCAGCTCCTGCTCTAAGCATGAGCTTACAGGCCACTGACCCGGAGTGACACTGCAGCCATATTTTCACCCAGAGACAACATGGAGACTATCAGCACAATTCAATCACAATCGCGTTGTGCCGATTGGAGCAGAGAGGGAGCTACTTCCTCTCCGATGCCCATCAATGTCGCTGTCACTTTTGACAGCAGCATCAGAGGGGATAAGCACCCACGATTGGTGCTAGCACTAATCGTAGGCATTGCTGCGTGGTATCAGCTCTCATATAGAGCTGACAATCCCATTTGATCGCGGCAAAGTTCAGTGTGAGCCAACACTATGTTACTTAGTATATATAAGGTGGTTTGCGGGAACGCAGCTCCCACAGTGCCTTATATATACGCGCATGTCGTAAAGGGGTTAATATAGGTTATGACAAACACACACCAGAAATGTTTTAAAAAGTATGTTTAACATAATAACTTGATTAGTACAGGAGCTCTATTTATGACACATTTCTATTTCTATGTAATTATCAAATATTTCAATTTCTTGTTCAGAAAGGGATACCAAATTATTTGTAGTAGACCAAACATGTTCATGTAACATATTTACGGACTTCAGACTACTCTATATTTTTAAAGGACTTGAACCTGCAATTGTCTATATCACTTCTACTGCATGCTGCGTTACTACGGTATTGCAGTACACAGAAAAAAGTCACGGTCTCTGAACCACGTGCTGGTAAATGCCTCAGTTAGCAACTAACATCGGCTTTTAAAGCGTTAACCACAGTGGATGGTGTTCACCTCTACCCACTGATGTTAGAGGCAGAAGATGGCTGAAAAGGGCAGGATTCACACAAACAATTTTTGTTCCTTCATTCATTGTTGAAATAGCTATAGTTTTTGTTTTTTTTTCCTTTTTTTATGTTCACTATATGAGGTCTTGTTTTTTTATGAGATGATATGCAGTGCCATCTCAGCAAACACAAATTTTTATTAACTTTTTATGAACGTAATAAAAGTAGAAAACAAAACCCAGAGCAAGTTTACCGTTTTTTTTTTGTTTTTTTAAATAACAACCCACTGTTCACAGTATTATATGGGTTGTTATGATTACAGTGGGACAAAATATGTCTGTGTAATACCACCATGGTTACTTACCGGTAGCCGGTTTTTCCGGAACCCATGACAGCACCACATGAGAGGGATCCGCCCCGCCAGGACAGGAACCTACTGAGACATAAGGGGCGGCACCTCTCCCCCGCTTCAGTTGGGTTACAGAGCATTGAGAGGACTTCCCGGTTAGTTACATGTTTATCCAACACCACAACACTCAAAACACCCTACTAATTGTGCACACCATACAGTGAAAAAAGGGGGGGAATGTACGGGTGCTGTCATGGGTTCCGGAAAAACCGGCTACCGGTAAGTAACCATGGTGGTTTTCCCTTCACCCATGACAGCACCACATGAGAGATTTTTGGAGACTTCGAAACACCTTAGGGAGGGACCACCGCTTGCAGCACCCTTCTACCAAAGGTTAAGTCAGCAGAGGAGGATAGATTTAATCTATAGTGCTTAAAGAAGGTTGAAGGTGAGGCCCAGGTAGCGGCCTTACAAATTTGTTCGATTGATACCTCTGCCTTTTCAGCCCAGGAGGTCGCCACGGCTCTGGTGGAATGAGCTTTGATGCCGTCAGGAATCGGGATACCACTAGCTGAATAGGCTACACTAATGGCTTCCCTGATCCATCTAGCAATAGTCCCTTTTGAAACCCCATAGCCTTTCCTGGCACCCTGAAAAGCTACGAATAGGGACTGTGACCTCCTCCACTGGCTAGTGGCAGATATATATTCTACAAGAGCTCTTTTAACATCCAGACTATGGAATTTTTCCTCCCCCAGATTTTTTGGATTTTCGCAAAAGGATGGAAGAACAATTTCCTGACCCCGATGGAAATCTGACACTACCTTGGGCAGATAACTGGGGTCTGTTCTTAACACTACCCTATCCTGAAAGACTTGCGTATAAGGAGGATTTACTGAGAGAGCCTGTAAGTCGCTTATCCTGCGGGCTGATGTGAGGGCTACTAACAGGATCGTTTTTAGGGTCAAAAACTTTAGGGGTAGCTGATGTAATGGCTCATACGGTTCTTTTGTAAGGGCTTCTAACACCAGGTTTAAATCCCAGGGGGCTATTCTAGGTATTGGAATAGGTCTAGCTCTATGGCAGGATTTAATAAATCTGGCTATCCACCTATCTGATGCCAGTTTGCAATTGTAGAGCGCCCCTAGTGCCGACACCTGAACCTTAAGTGTGTTTACTGCTAACCCCATCTGCAACCCAGATTGTAAGAACTCTAGGATGTCACTAATCGGAGGTTCTTTCTCTAACGGCTTACCCAAGAACTGTAGGAACTTATCCCATGTTCTGCCGTAGATGTTAGTAGTCACCGGTTTCCTGCTTTTTTGCAGAGTGGCCACCAGCCCAGGGGAGAACCCCCTATCTATTAAAAGCGACCTTTCAAATTCCACGCCGTCAGATGGAATCCTTTGACCTGAGCGTGTAATATTGGACCCTGAGCTAGTAGGTCCGGGATTTCTGGCAGAACCCAAGGATCGGAGAGGGACATCTTCCGTAGCAGAGCGAACCAGGGCCTTTTTGGCCAAAATGGAGCTATTAGAATCACCCTGGCTTGATCGTTTCTGATTTTTCTTACCACAGTCGGGATCAGAGCTACTGGGGGGAACGCGTAAGCCAGTCTGAAGTTCCACTGGATGTGCAATGAGTCCACTGCCCATGGGTTTTCCCTTGGGTTTAGAGAGCAGAACCTTTCTGTTTGCCTGTTGTGCTTGTTTGCAAAGAGGTCTATCACCGGTTCCCCCCAAAGCTGAATTAACTTTTGAAAAATGGATCGGTTTAGTGCCCATTCTCCTTGCCTCAGGGTATTGCGACTCAGGAAATCTGCCTCTATGTTTTCTGCCCCTTTTATGTGTAGGGCTGTCACGGAGTGTAGGTGATCCTCTGCCCTGCTCAGAATGTTTGTTGCTGCTTCCATTAAGGAGTGTGATCTTGTCCCTCCTTGGTGGTTGATGTATGCCACTGCTACCTTGTTGTCTGACATGATGCGTACATCTTGACCCTGGAGTAGCGGAATAAAGTGGTTTAGGGCCTTGCCCACTGCACACAGTTCTCTCAGGTTGGAGGATGCCTTCCTTTCTTGAGGTGTCCAGGAACCCTGACCTATGAGGCCCCTTAGGTGTGCCCCCCACCCCGAGGAGCTTGCATCTGTTAAAATTATATCTGTCGCCTGTCTGTCCCATGGTATTCCTAAGGTCAGATTTGTCTCGTTCAACCACCAGTTGAGAGAGTCTCTGGTTTTTAAGGAAAGCTCCAGCTTTCCTTCCAAACGCCCTCTTAGCGATCTTTGTGCTCTTAGTATCTCCCACTGGAGTTGCCGGGTGTGAAACTGAGCCCACCTGACCGCCGGAATACAGGATGTTAGGGTACCTAGCAGGGACATTGCTTTTCTTAATGTCATACATGGTTGGTTTCGGCCTGCCAAGGCCAGATTTTGCACCTTCTCTATCTTGGACTCTGGGAGCAGACACTCTTGCCTTTCTGAGTCCAGTATAAATCCTAGGAAGGTCTGTTTCTTTAGGGGTTGTAATTTTGATTTTTTGAAATTGACTATCCACCCTAACTCTTGCAAGGTGTTGATCACCTGAGTCAGCTGTGCTGTACAGTGGTCCTCTGAACTGCCCACTATAAGAAAATCGTCCAGGTATGGTATTATGACCGTATCGTGAATCCGGAGAAAGGCTGTCACTTCCGCTATGACCTTGGTGAAGACCCTCGGGGCTATGGATATGCCAAACGGAAGAGCCCTGAACTGAAAGTGCCTTAGTGTGCCCTGAATATAAAGCGCTACCCTCAGGTATTTCTGGTAATCTGGATGGATAGGGATGTGGTAATATGCATCCTTTAAATCGACTACGGCCATGAAGCAATCTTGATGTAGCAGCTTCACTGCCGTAGTTACTGATTCCATCTTGAAGGTCGGGTTCTTTATCCATAGATTGAGGCGTCTGAGATTTATGATTGTCCTGAACGACTGATCCGGTTTTTTTATTAGGAAAAGGGGTGAATAAAACCCCTTTCCTTCCTGTAAGCGTGGCACCTCGGACAGTACCCGCTTGTCTATCAGGCTCAGGATTTCTGTTTCTAAGGCCAGTTGTTCTTCGGTCATCTTCCTGATAGGTGTGATGACGACCACGGATTTTGGCTGACGAATAAAGGGGATTTTCAGGCCTTCTTTTAGGATGCTCAGAATCCAGGTGTTGGAGGAGATCTTTTCCCAGGCCTGGAAAAAGAGTGCCAATCTCGCTCCTACTGGAATACTGGCGTCACTGTGGTGACTTTTTGGAGGTGGAGGTGCCTCCACCAAACATAAACCCTGATTCTTTCTTCTTTTTATCCTCCCATCTTCTCCTGTCAGCGGGAGGACGTCCTCTATTGAATCTTCCCCTCCGAAAGGGCTGTCTCCTCTGATCCATAGGGAATCTGGGGAAGCCTTTTTTCTTATCGCCTGCTTTCTCCAGAATATCATCCAAGTTTTTGCCGAACAGGAATCGGCCATCGCAGGGGAGAGAGCACAATTTGGTCTTGGACTGAAGGTCACCCGGACAGCCTTTAAGCCATAACGCGCGTCTAGCAGCATTTGATAGTGACGCTGCTCTGGCTGTTAATCGCATAGAGTCCGCCGAGGTATCTGCCAGAAAAGCCGCTGCCCCGTGCAAGAGATACATGTCTGATAAGATCTTCTCTCTTGGGACCCTTGACGCCAGCTTCTCTTCTAACTGCTGCAGCCAGATCATGAGGGAGCGTGCCGTGCAGGTGCCCGCTATCGCCGGCTTAAGACCTCCTGCTGTTGCTTCCCATGCGTGCCTCAAATATGAGTCCGCTTTTTTGTCTAGCGGGTCTCTAAGAACCCCTGCGTCTTCCAAGGGCAGGGCCGACCTTTTGGAAGACCTGGACACCGCTGCATCTATTTTTGGGACTTTGTCCCATATTTCCGTATCCTTGTATTCAAAGGGGTATCGCCTCTTAGAAGCAGATGGAAGGGCCCCCGATTTTTCAGGCTTTTTCCACTCCTTCTCAATAAGCGCCTGGATTTTCGCGTTTACTGGGAAGGTTCGTTTTTTCCTCTCCTGAAGCCCCCCAAACATGACGTCCTCTAGGGTTTTGGCCGCCCTTTCTTCCTGTAGGCCCATTGTGGTTCTAATGGCCTTTAGGAGGGCATCTGTATCTTCTACAGGGAAACATGGCTTACCCCCTGTGTCACTATCTGAGGAGTCTGAGGAGGATGATTTTTCCGCCTGAGATGATACTGATGCGGAATCTGAGGGGGAACTAGGGAAATCCTTCCTGCTTTTTTTCCCTTTTTTCAATAAGGACTTAATTGAGCCTTCCATTTCTGACCTGAGGGCAGATATTAGATTGGCTGCGAAACTAGGTGCTTCCTCCGCCATAGTTCGCTGAATGCACGAAGCACAGAGATCTTTTTGCCAGTCTCTTGCTAGGGGAGATTTACATATAGCACAATCCCTATTGTTCTTCTTGCTTCCTGCTTTTCTGGGCCTTTCCTACAGGGTGAAGCATACAATAGAAAAACCCCCTATTAACATACTGCTGACATTCACGAAGATCACTCACCACCCGTAATCAAGGGTACCGGATTTGGAGGCTGCGTCGGAGCACCTGACCCGCGCTCTTTGGACCTTGAGGAGTGCCCCGACCTGCGGCTGGGGCGACTGCTGCTTGAATGGCTTCCATGCTTTCTGCCAGAGGGCTGTGAGGGAGGCAGGGACGCTGAACGTTCCTGCTCGGACTCCATCTTGCACCGCCGATCTACCGCTGTCTTCCCCTTTAAATCTGCATGCCTCCGCCTGGTGAGCGTCTTCCTCCCCTCCCCCCTGCGACCGCCGGCCCAGCGCTTCAGAAAGCCGGCCGGCGTCGCACCCGGCGCCATTACACCGTCGCCTTCTGCTGACGTCAGCCGGCGCACCCAGCATTCCAAGCGCCGCTGACGTCAGCGGCCGGAAGACGCCAGCGTCTCTCCCCTGCCACGGGGATCGAGATGCGGCGTGCGCGAGGGGAGGGCGGCGCGGTGGGGGCTTCCCGGAGCCACCGGGATCCCATCCACGCCCGCACGAACCCGGAGCCCCAGGGACCCCGGGGACTGCGCTTCCAGGACCCGACGGCCGGCGCTACAGGTAAGCTACCTGTTCTTCCCGCGCCGGGACGGGCCTGGGTCTTCTTTCTCTTCGCCCATGACAGGCACCGCCACAGTGGGATTCCTTCCAGGACAGGAACCCAACTGAAGCGGGGGAGAGGTGCCGCCCCTTATGTCTCAGTAGGTTCCTGTCCTGGCGGGGCGGATCCCTCTCATGTGGTGCTGTCATGGGTGAAGGGAAAAAACTAGTTTGTAATATTTACTTATAAAAATGTGATTATTTTAATTCTTTTTCATTACCTTTTAGTAATTTTATAGATGAAAAATATATGAGTTCTAATTTACCCTCAATATACATGTATATAGAGGTATCTCTACATACCAGTACTATTTGCCTGTAACAAAGAATACTATTTCAGTGTTTAGGCTGAGACAACCCTCATATACTGTACTTAGCAGTGCTGCCAGTGGTTCGCTGGTAAAGCTACTGCCTGTCATGGTAGATGCTCCAAGCTTGAATCCTGGGGAAGGCCACGTTTCAAGAAAATCAAATAATTTACTAAAGTTTGAGAGTAGAATTTTAATTTGTAGGATTACTGCGTCTGCACATTTGTTTTGGACACAGGAACGTTTCCTCATTGCCTCTAGGCTAAATACAGACGGCACACTTTTTATAAGGAGGTATACATACATATATATATATATATATATATATATACACCACCAATGAATCCATACCTCGTTGAGAGATCTTTTCTTCGTAAAAATGTTTCTGATAAAGGTTTCTTGGATTCCCTCTTGTTTCACTAGATACTGCCAAAGTCTCTTCACAGGTAATGTGCTTGAATGTCTGGACCTAGATTGCAAAATTAAAAGCAATTTAAAATCAGAAATTAAGAAAAAAAAAAAAACAGTGACTGTACTGTCAGCAATGACTGTCAAAAACAATAATGAGAAAACCCAGACATTTTAAAATATAACAGTAATTATATTTACTTGTTTTAGATAGTAACTTTCAAAGCAGTCAGTAGCTATCTAAAAACCTGTGATTTACACACCTATTTTTCAATGGAAGTGTGCCTTGCATTTTGTGGATGGCACGGCTTCTCACTGATCCCTCTGCTAGGCTGCCGGGGACAGTTTCATTTTGTTACTATAGTCTTCCCTGCCTCTTTGCACAGGCCTTCACTGTCTATCACCATCACTGGTCTCTGATTGGACTGTTCTCACACTGATCCAAACATGGACCAGTGTGATAATGCTGGACAGGAAAACGCTGCAGAGATCCAAGGAAAAGTACTTTTGATGACCATGGTGATAGGTGGTGATAATGAAAAGATGTCCCAAGCAGCAGCGCATATAGTATCAGTCTTTCGAAATTCGCTCCTCACTAAACAATAATATTTTGCAAATTATACCAAAATTTTGCGGTTTTCTCTGAAGGACTGATACTATACGTGCTGCTGCCGGGAACATCACTTCATTTCATGAGAAGAGATTTCACCATTACTCCATAACTTCATCTCCGCTGCCCATCACCAAATTACAAGTGCTTATTCTTACAAGTCTTAATCAGCAATATGCATCTCTGAATAAGGGAATAACTTTGTAAAGGGTTAAGCTCACATTAGTGCATTGTGGCTCTTGTTCATACCTCAAAAATACATCAAACACCCCTAAACTTCTGATGACACCAGTATGGACAGATATACTAACCTGAAGGGTGTATTAGTCGGCTCCAGCAACGCTTTGTGTCTCAGGATAGCAGGACCAGCAGACAAGGCTTCCTCTGAAGTGGGGATTGTAATGAAGTCTTGTGGTGGCCCCTCATACAGCTCCAGCCGTCGCAACAGTACCTGCTCCCATCTCTGCAAAGTCTTCAGTGTGGCATGGCAGAGTGGAGAAGCCACTGGAAGCTCTGATAATGGTAAAAAAATACCTAAATGTCAACTTGTCCAATAATCTACTAACAAAGGAAAAATTATTGTATTGAAAGTATAGTGTTCTAGTGAAAGAAACTCAGAGTTGTGTGTGAAATATGTGAGGATTGTAATTTCTGTGAAATGTGCAGTGCTGGCATCGGGTTGTGAGGAAGGCATCTTTGGTATCCATGAATGGAAAGCGACCACCTCCTGCCTCGGATTGACAGCTTTCGCTTTATTACTATGCATAGACAGTAAAAGCCAAAGAGTGGCTAGAGGGCAGGGCTAGGTGGGGATAGCCCACAGCCCAAGAATACCAGGCACTCCTGAGCCCATTGCACATTACTCACACAACTTCTGAACAGGCACCAATCACTATCTGTATAACACAGCCGGTATTTCTAACTGGATTCTAGACCTATTTATTTGTATTAGATAATATTAATAGCTAAAAATAGACAATAACATTATCTATAAAATTACACAAATATGCCATTTCAGATTATTAAAATAGTTATTCTGCATCCATTGTGTAAAGATAACAGTAATGGCATTTCCATATATTACAACTCTCATCATTAGGTGCACATTTAGCAAATCACCTCATGAATGTTGGATAAAGTAAACATGGGACATATACAGGCAGGACACCACCAAAGTCCATAACACGGCTGATACAGCTTTGAGTATGTGTATGTTCTGGTACCATGATACCCAGCTGTGATTTTGGCACAGACACACTGTCTAACCTGTCTACATTCACATTGACCGTTCAGGATTATGCCATATATTTACCTGAAAGTTCGTGTCCAGCTAAGGGATAAAAGCTCTTGAGATTCTGAAGCACAAACTGCACCATAGTGAGACGCATCAGAGCCCAGCTGAAATACAGGCAAAACATAAGTGGAGGAGATGCGGAGAATCAAGGCCATAAAGGTCAACAAGAAACATCTGCGCTTCTAAATTCCAAAACTGAACTCGCTAAGATAAAGGAATCAGAATTCTGGCTCACCTTGTGAGAAAACCTAGCATACAAGGCATGGGACAGATTTTTTATGAGTTTTAGACATTGTCTATTCTTACCACAATGTAAAAAGTGTGCCATAAATATTGGGATTAAGTAAATCAGCCAAAAAGGTTTCTGACATGTTTACCCATTCTATCACACTGTGTGAGCCAGTGCTACATCTTCCACATTTCAGTCTGGTATAGTGCTAAACTCTCTTATTTTAGCACAATATTAATAAACTTTCCAAATTGGGGAACATGTAACTAGAAGAACAGTATATTAGCATAGTGGCATTATTAGGTAGCTAGAACGTGGACCCTGAATACATTTCCCTAAAAGCGAGGAACCATGTTGTAAAGGATTTAACCCCATATTTCGCTGCAGTTTTGCTATGTCATGTACACACGATTGCTTGAGATTACTCTGGGGACGTTGTACGCCTTCGGTGCCTCAGATAGGGCTAGTGCAGACAATTGCAGACAATATTTCAGGGAAACTCTCCATATCACAAATTAGCTACATAAATCAGATTTGGAAAAAGTGGCCACTCACTAACTTGGTAGTGGATGGCTTGCCTCTATCCAGGATTATAGTGAGATAAAGCCGGCACTACTGTATATTAAGTTTATAGGAAACAATCAATAAATAAACGCTATCTGACCACACTGAATTATGGGAAGACAGTAGGCTAATACTTCACTTAAGATCGGTAATGAATTTACGATAAGCCTTGGAACAAATGATAAGCGAGACGGAGGCAGACTTTTCATCCTGACAATCTCATTAGCGCTGATACAGGAGTAGAGGCAGGTTCTACAAATCGCCCAGCACAGATAATGGATATTTCGTAAAGTGGACATTTAAAAAAGCACACTATTAGTACACACCTCAGGTGCGCGGATTCTGTTTTGATGGGAGAAATAGTACTGTTTGCGGAGCAATTTTTTATTAATCAAAATGACAGAAAACTTAATTGAACTTACTATTAGTTAGCGGAAGTACAAAATCTCTAACAGCTGCCCTTAAAAGAGTATGTTAGCCTGCATATCTTCTTTCCACTGGATAGCTGATAAATGCTACATGGGTCTTATTGCTCAGCCTCCACTGATTGCTAGAATGGGGATCTCAGTTTTCGTCCTTCAGCATGGATGCGGCTCGGCAGAGCTTGAATGCAGTGGTGACCATGTATGTGTCCTGCTGCTACACACAAAGTCTATAGCAATGACAAACAGTCACGCAAAGGTGGCCTTCTAATATGGATCCCCACCAATCTACCATTGATGAGGATTTTTTACGCATCATAAAACCTCAGTCTTCATTGAAGGACACCGTAACTGTGGGATAGTCTGCTGCCACCTGGAGGCTGACACTATTAATACAACTAAGAGAAAAATCCTCATTTCTCCTTGGTCCTATTGGGGGACACAGTAACCGCGCGATGTCCTAAATCTGTCCCAGGGATGGGAAGAATGTAAACTTTTCCACCGTTACACAAGCGGCCGCCTGAGCAACAGCTGCCTGCAGTATATTCCTCCTCAGACCTGCATCTGCTGAAGCAAAGGTGTGGACCCTGTAAAACTTGGAAAAGGTATGCCCTGATGAGCAATTTGCTGCTTTACAGAGCTGCAAGGTCGATACCTGGTGAAGAACTGGCCGAAAGCTCTTGGAAGTCCATGCAGATCGCGTCATATCCCTTAATGGGGGAGCACACGCACCTGCCTTATAAGGCTATGTGCACACAGAGTTTTTTGGCTCTGCGGATTTTGTAGTAAAAACCGCAGATAAATCCGCAGGACTAAAGTCCTACGTTTTTACACCTCATAATGGATGAGGTGTGAAACTGCAGCGTTTCTGCACTAAAGAATTGACATGCTGCGGATTGTAAACCGCGGAAAAATCTGCAGCATGTGCACTGCGTTTTCTAGTTTACCATTGAAAACAATGGTACTGTACAACGCACCTAAATCTGCTGCGGACCCGCAGCTGCAGAAACATGGATTTTTGTGAGTACTCACCATAAAATGCTTTTCTCTGAGACGCTCATTGGGGGACACAGATACTGTGGGTGTATGCTTCTGCCGCTTGGAGGCTGACACTAAGTGAAAAAAAGAGGTTAGCTCCTCCTCCGCAGAATACACCCTCGCCCCTATTGCGGGCGGAAATCAGTTTGGTGCCAAAGCAGTAGGAGGACAACAAATCAGCCTTAATACAGGTACAACATGTCAAAAAACACCACCCTTATCTCAAACTAGTAAATGTACTTAAATTTTAACAGAACAAGTGCCAACTGGCTATTAGGGTGGGTGTTGTGTCCCCCAATGAGCGTCTTGGAGAAAAGGATTTTACGGTGAGTACTCACAAAAATCCATGTTTCTCCTTCGTCTCACTGGGGGACACAGATACTGTGGGACGTCCTAAATCAGTCCCTGGGTGGGGGATTGACTCACCGGTCCAAGCTACATGCCTCTTTTGTTTAAAGGTGCGCCACTGCTGCTAGGAGAATCCTTCTACCCAGGCTCGCATCCGCCGAAGCCTGAGTATGACTATTACAATGTCTGGCAAATGTGTGCAGGCTGGACCAGGTTGCTGCTTTCCAAGCCTGTTCTGTCGAAGCCTGATGCCGAAACGTCCAAGAGGCGCCCACTTCCCAAGTAGAGTGTGCTCAGATCCCTGCTGGAATCGGCGTGCCTCTAATGCGGTAGGACTCCTATAAAGTCAAACAAAAAAAACATCTGGCTATGGTCGATTTTGAGGCAGCAAGTCCCTTTCTGTGCCCTTTGGGGAGCACGAACAGCGTGTTCATCTGACGAAAGGGAGCCGGCCTCGACCCGTACCCCCAGAGGGCTCTTACCAGGTCTAACGTGTGACGAGCCACCGGTGCTGGACAAAATGAAGGCAAAACAACATCTTCATTGATGTGAAAAGAGGACACTACCTTCGGCAGAAACGGAGGGGTTGGTCTGAGCACCCCTTATCCTTATGGAAAGTGAGGAATGGAGGTCGGCCGGATAGTGCCGTCAGCTCTGAAAAACCTGTCTGGCCAAAGTAATGGCCACTAGGAACCCCACCTTCCAGGAAAGGAACCTCAAAGAAACCTCCTGAAGTGGTCCCAAAAAGGAGCTTCCTGCAGAACCCTTAGGACCAGGTCAAGGTCCCAGGCATCCATAGGCGCCTTATAGGGAGGCACCAAGTGGGAGAGACCCTGGATGAAAGTCTTTACCTGTAACCTGGTAGCCATTCCGCACTGGACCAGGATGGATAAAACCGATATTTGTCTCCTGAGGGAACTTGGGCCAGGCCCAAGTCTAGGCCTGACTGGATAAAAATCAAGATGTTGGGGATCGAGAATCTCATCGGAGAAACACTGCGTCCTCGACGCCATGCGAAGAACACCCTCCCGATGTGGTGGTAAATTCGTGCTGAGGTCGACTTCCGGGCGCTAACTATTGTAGCGACCACCTTGCTCCCAAACCCTGCCTGGGTAGGAATCCAAGATCAACTGACCATGCCATCAAACACAGGGCCACTGAGCTCGAGTGGCAAATCGGCCCTTGAGAAAATAACTCTGGGCGTTCTGGCAGTCGCCAAGGAACGTCGGCGAGCAGGTGCATTAGATCTGTGTACCACGCTCAATAGGACCAGTCTGGGGCCAGCCGGATCACCGGATCCCCTTCCCTCTTGCTCCTTTTGATGACTCTCGGCAGTAGCGACAGCGGGGGAAATAGATATGAGCGGCGACACTGGTTCCATAACAGAACCAACGCGTCCACCGACTGCCTGCAAATCCCTGGCCCGAGCGACGCAGGTGGGCACCTTGGCATTCACTCTGGAAGCCAACAGATCCACATCTGGTGTTCCCTGCAGCTAAAAAATCTGCTGGAAGACTTCGGGATGTAGAGATCACTCTCCCCCTGAGAAAGTCTGCCGCCCCATTTTCCATGCCCGGGATGAGAGCTGCCGAAATCAACGAGTGGTTTGTTTGACTCACTGAAGAACGTGCCCCACCCCGCGCATGGTTGCTCTGCTGCGGGTGCACCCTTGATGATCTATATAGACCACCGCCATGGCTTTGTCCGATTGATTTCGGACAAGGCGGCCTGCAGAATGTGATGAAACTGTTGCAGAGCCAGCCAAATTGCCCGTATCTCCACTAGCTTGGTCGAGAGGAGAGCCTCCTGCGGGGACCACCGCCCCTGGGTCGTGTGGTGGCGAAAACGCTGCTCCCCGGTCGAGGAGACTGGCTTTGCTTGTCATCACCAACCAATGATCTGGGCAAAAGGGCTTCCCCTAGGGCAGAAAGGGACTGGTTATCCACCATTTGAGCGACTCCCTGACTTGACAGGATCGCCGCTGAACGAACGTGAATGGAATTCTTGTCCAGGCTGAGAAGAGGGCGCACTGCAGGGGGTGAAGAAGGAACTGGCGAACGGTAACGCTTCTATTACCGCCACCATTTCTCTTAGAATCCTCATCCCGAACCGGCTGGAATGAGGGACTGGGTGGCGAAATGTCCAGACTACCTCCGAAGAGTAAGCGCCTCTTCCTGAGGAGAATTACCAGCCCTCGGCAACTGTCGAGGATCCTTCCTAAGAAGAAAAAACCTCTGAGCTGGCACAAGAGATGACTACCTCGCGCTGACCAACCACCCTAAGCGGCCAAGAGTATCCAGCGTGATGTTAACATTTTCCTTGCATGCCCGTTACTGAAGGGCCCTTAACTAAGAGGTCGTCCAAGTAAGGCAACCATGACTATGCCTCAAGAATGTAGCATGACCATGACAACTGTCATAACCTTTGTGAACACTCTGGGAACCTTGGCTAGCCCGAAGGGTAGTGTTATGAACTGAAAAACGTCGACCATTGAGGTCAAAACACAGAAACCTCTAATGAGCAGGAAAAATGGGCTCGCCTCCTGAGAATGCACTCCTGCTCAGTCTAGAATGTGCAGATATACGTTCTGGATATCTATTGAGGTCAAGTATTCTCCCCGCTCCATGGCCGATATGACTGACCGGAGAGACTCCATCGGAAAATGTCTGATGCTGACGAACTTGTTTAGAAGCCTCAGGTCCAAGACAGGTCTGACAGACCCGTTCTCTTTTTGTGAGCCGCAAACAGCTTGGAATCGCAACCCTGAGTTCTTTCATGTTCTGGCACGGAAACAATGACTCCGTCGTGCAGGAGCGATTCGATGGCCCCTAATAGAGCCCTTGCCTAGGTATCCCCCCCTGGGAAGACGAGAAAAGGAAAAACCGTCTTGGCGGGCATCTTACAAATTCTATTTTGGAAATCTGAGGCCACCAACTCCTTTACCCACGTGTCGCGTGCAACACTGAACCAGATGTGGCGGAATTAGAGTAGACGGCCGCTCACCTTGCCGGTGTCGTCTGGCAAATGCCTCGAGTCATTTAGCTGACTATCTTTGGGATCTGGATCCCCTTGATCTGGGCTGCTGAGTTCGCATTCTCCCCAATGGGTTGGATCTATACGAGATCTGCCGCTCCCTATCCTGGTCGGGGCGGCCTGAAGCAGCGGAATTGGCCGCTGTGGTCCACCCGGGGTTGCGAAAAGATCGACAACGTGCCTGAACAGGGTGCGAAAAAGGCGGTTTGACCCCTTGTTAAGGGAGAAAAAACGCACTTTCCTCCTGTGGAGTCAGAGATAAGCTTATCCAGCCTCTCTTCAATAAACGGCCGCATTGATCACAAGGCAGAGAAGTCAAGGACTTCTTGAAAGCAGAGTCGGCCCGCCATCCATAGAGCTCTTCTGATAGAAATTGCGTTAGCGGCAGCAAGTGCCGAGCAATTAGCCGCATGCAAAGGCGCATTGATAACATAGTCGCAGGTCCATCGCCATCTGCCTCGCGATCTCCGATATCTCAGCAGGTAGCTCTTCTTCTGCGCGACCCTGTTTAACGATTCTGACCATGAATTCATGGCCTTGGCTGCCCAAGTCGCTGCGAACGAGGGAGAGAGTGCTGATCCTGACACCTCACTTACTTTACTGCGCAAGAAGCTCTTTATGAGGCGATCCGTGGAATCCGTAATAGAGGAACCACTAGAAACGAAACAGGGTTTTAGTGGTTAGACGCGACACCGGTGGAACCACTATCGGAGACTTCATCCATTTCTTACGGATGTCCGGCAAATGGATACCTTACTTCGAGTGCCTTTTGACCCGAGAAACCCCCGTCTGGTCGTTCCCTGAGTCGCTGCACTATGTCCTCAAACTCAGGATAAGAGGAACCAATTCCATGCGGCCGCTTCACTCGCTTAAACGCCACCTTATGGCTAAAAAGCCGCGGTGGAACCATCCTCAATCCTCAAGGTCTGGCCGACGGCTTCTATGAGCCTGTCCACTATTTCACATGACCCCGGAGCATCCAGGTCAAGGTGTCTGTCTGAGTCGACCTGAGGTCTGCTCGCAATCAACCCTGGTGACGGGGAGCGAGAAGCAGGACTTACGGATGCCACAGCACCGAATGGACTGGGCGACACCGCGAGGATTCCTTCCACCGGGTCTGCCTGGAGTAAGAGCCGCCCCTGCAGGCCAAAGGCTCTAGTGAGGTGGAGGTCCCCTCTTAAGGCCGACCAGCCACTGTCCCTGGCCCTATCAGGGGCCTGACGGAACTCGATTGCCCTTGTACTGTGACAGTGATAGGACCCACTCTGGGGGGCTTGCACATTGGTCGCATCGCAGGGGAGGGCTCCTGGGCGCGATCGGGCTCGCATAATTTTTGGCTCTGGCATGCGGCAAAAAATTAACCCCTCCAGAAATGCATGCGGCATAAGGGAACGCGATTACCTTTCCCAATCATATTGCAGACAGGCCTAATTCATATGAGGGTTGAAGGGAAGAGAGGAGGGGAAAAAAACGCCTTTAATCGTAGCGAGCCTCCAAGATCGGAGTCACACTTACCCCGTCCTGTGACCCACGTGCTCCTGTCGCTGCCTCTGCGCTGTCCTCCGGGTAGGGCGGGCTGTTCCTCTCCCGGCCGCGGCCTACCTGCCATGAAGCCGGGGGCTCAATTTATTCGGCGTCCGCCCCAGCCAGGGGGCGGCGCCGGAAATTACGTCACGCCGGAGGCGGGTCTTCCGTCCGCGGCCCAGTCATGGCCGAAGCCGCGGACTAAATTTTGCCTGCACACCCGCCCGCTGTGGGAGGGGAGAAGGGGGGCAGGGCGGGCCGGCGGCCTGCAGGCCGAAGGCTCCAGTCCCTGCCGCCGAAACCCGGCACCCACGCCTGGCGGAAGGAGGGAGGAGAGAGGAGAGGGAAGTAGGATTGCTCTACACTTCCTAAGATGCCTGGAGCTTCCCAGAACGCTGCCGCAGGCCCTCCCCAGCCCTTCATACCCGACTCTGGCTCTAACCTGTTGCCACCAGGTAGAGGGGATGGGGTTAGTTTCTGGACGGTGCAGGCACCCTAACTCCATCTAACCCCTTCAGGGGGTGAGGAGAGGGACCGTCCGCTGCATTGCAGCACCGCCGTCTAGCGTTGGTGGAGCAGTGGGGGCCGCACAGACTAGTCTTGTGCCTCTGTGCAAGCCCATGGTTTCAATACCTAGGGGTGGACAGGGCTAAGTCCGGCATCGTGTCCCACGTCGCGGAAGAGGATACGTGGAGGGACACTCGCACGTGCTCGCCCGTTAATGATTTGGGGAAATCGGACCCTTTCAATAGCATCTGTTGCCCCGGTCTCTTCTTCATAAAATAACAAACAAAAATAGACGTCTGGGGAAGAAAACCCAGATATGTCCCTCGGTGCGGGAAAGGATACGTGGAGACGATACTCAACACGTGCTCGCGCGTTGTTGGTTTGGGGAGATCGGACCCTTTCAATAGGATCCGTCGCCCCTGTCTTATCTTCATGGAAAAAAAGAAAAAGAAAAAAAAAAAAAAAAAGTCTGGAGAAACCAGACACGTGTGCCTCCAAAGACACTAAGCAAAAAACTGATTTCCGCCCGCAATAGGGGCGAGGGTGTATACTGCGGAGGAGGAGCTAACCTCTTTTTTTCACTTAGTGTCAGCCTCCAAGCGGCAGAAGCATACACCCACAGTATCTGTATCCCCCAATGAGGCGAAGGAGAAACGCTGCGGATCCGCAGCAGATTCCGCACCGTGTGCACATACCCTAAGCCTTTCTAATGTCTGATAGAATCCAGCGAGCAATGTTCACCCTAGAGGCGATTGGACCTCTGCCAGAGTATAATGAGATGACCCTAAAGGGCCGTTTACATTTAGCGATGCACCAGCGATCCGACCCGGTAAGGATTGCTGGTGCATCGCTAAATGATCGCTAGTGAGCTGTCACACAGGCAGACCTCCAGGGCTGTGGAGTCGGAGTCGTGGAGTCGGAGTCGGTGCTCATTTTGGTGGAGTCGGAGTTGGAGTCGGTATAAAATGGACCGACTCCGACTCCTAAAATATATAATAAATTGGGTACAGTAATTCAATGCAGGATGTGCTGAATATTTTTTCATAGGAGTTTGGGAAAGTTATGAAATGTCCTATAAATGGCTGTTATATTCCTGATCTAAGGCTACATTCACACACAGCGTTTTTCCTGTGTTTTTTGAGGATACGTTTTTCAGCTGCAAAAGCTGATCATCTTTTTAAAAAACTGCATCACCTGAAAGGTTTTTGAGCTCATAGATAATGTTTTCAATAGCAAAAGCAGATTAGAAATCTGCTCTATCTATCCATTTATCCATATCTGTCTATCCATATCGTATCTGTACCAAAAAGAATGAAAACCGGGTAGTACACCAATATATATTCTGTTCTATCTAAATATCTTGATTATTGGATCATAAAAATGATTAAATGTCTGATCACATTGTACTACAATAAATTTTTCACTTAAATATAAGCAATATGTGTGGGAGTCGGAGTCATGGAGTCGGAGTCGGTGTAAGGGAAATTGAGGAGTCGGAGTCGGAGTCACAGGTTTGGCTTACCGACTCCACAGCCCTGCAGACCTCACAGCGATGCAGCAGCGACGCAGCGCACGATACTCACCTTTCACACACAGCGATCCTGACGTCCTCCCGCCCGCCTCCACGCGTCGCTCGTCGTCACAGCAGGAAGCGCCCGACGAGAAATGGAGCCGGACATTCTCGCGCGATCAGCGATGGACAGCGGGGGAGCCGGTCGAAGGTAAGTATCACACATAGCGATATCGCTAGCAATATCGCTATAACGTCACAAAATCGGTGACGTTATAGCGATATCGCTATGTGTAAAACCCCCTTAAGACATCCAAACGGAACTTTGAGAAACAGACAAAGCTGCCCAGCTTCTGGCTACATCACTTTATGTGAGAACCTCTCAGAGTGATGAGAGGTGAAGTACCTAAAGAAGGGAGATCAATCTCCTCAATAAGGTGAAAAGATGGAGAGTTCTGCTAAGATGAATGGAGTAAACCGAACACTCAAGTGCTCTGCCCTGGAGAAGGAGAGCGAAAAAAATAAAATCACAAAAAAAAAAAACCCGAACAGGAGAGATCTCTGATCAGCACAAAAGGTTAACAAGTAACCTGGCCGTTAAAGACCTGAAAATACTTCCGAGACTGAGTTATTGGTTACCTCCAACTGACACTGAAAAGCTGAGGAGCCTGGTGCTAGCAGGCAAGATATAGTATCCTGGAGAGGAGGCAATTTTCAATTATAGTTACATTTATAGTGTCAGCCTCCAGGTAGCAACAGACTATCCCACAGTTCCTGAGTTCCCCAGTAGGACTAAAGAGAAATACTTTTAACAGAAACATCCCTTTAAATGGGTTGTCCTCCCCTGTGTAAATTGTTAGCAAACCGCAGGCACACCGTTAAGATTCGACTCCGCTAACTGACTCCAGCAGTTGTCACACAACCACAGGGATGCTATATGCATAGAAGCGGTCATGTGATAAATAGCGCTGCTGCCGTTTTGCTCAATGCTTTCCTTGCTCTATGAATCACTGCTGGAAAGAAAATTCTGACAGTGTGTAAATTACTCATTGGCAAGATTCTTCAAGCTGCATGGCTTGCTGAAAATATACTTAGAGATGACAATTATTTAAACTAATCACGTCATTTATGGCACTACTGTCTCAGGCACCAGACATTTGTAAAGACTGCAATTTCTCCCCACATTACCCCTCACAGTGGAGGTATAACTGAACCTCACACACTTCATGCCTCAGCTATGCCACACTGTACCTGTAAGAGTTAGGATTGGAGTGTTCCTGAATCTGGACATCAGATAATGACATGTCTTCTTCTTCCTCCTCATCACTTCCAAGACTGTCCTCAGAATCATATTCCAGTCTGTTTTGTGATAGTGGAAAGAAAGGCTGAAAGAAAAAAAAAAAAAAGATTGTAATATAAATTCCAATAACTGTTCAGTAAAAAGTATACAATGATCCTGTGGATTTCAGCGGGATTGTTCAGATTTGCAGACTTGGTGGATGGCGACACGCTGGTGGTTCTTTCGTTTGACATCATCAAGTCTAGATTTACTATATCTAATAGGGAGTTCTTTCAGTACATGCAGATTAAGCACCTTGCTTTGTCATTACATGGATCATCATAGGTGTCTTCATCGTCTGACTTTGAAAGAATTCGCAAAAGGGGCCCATCAACCAAGGGATTAATCTCAGAAATATATAAGATAATAAACTATCGCCATGAGGGTCAGCAATTAAAACATCCGTACATGAGCAGATGGTAGTCTATTTTGGGGAGGGCTCTAATGCCTCAAACCTGACAACATATATGGAATAGATCAGCTAAATCTTCTAATTGCACTCTTTATAAGGAGAATCAGTAAAAAATTTTCATGTTCTGGTATCACACTCCGAATCTCCTCCATAGATTGAATCCCCAGCTCTCGAACCTCTGTTAGCATTGTGGTTCGGAGGTTGGCTCTCAATACCACATCTTTTGGTCTTGTCCGGAGATTATTAGTTTTTGGGAGGAAGCAAGAGCCTTAATTTGCAGGGTTCTTTTTGTGGAGGTTGAATTAGAACCCGCTATCTTTCTCCTAAATGTTTCTCCTAGAGGGATGGGGAAAAATTCAGCTAACCTGCTTTTACACATTCTCACGGTGGCGAGATGTTTGATAGCTCTTAATTGGAAACAGACCTCTCCCCCTTTACCACCAACACTTACTAAATAGAATTGCTAAAATCCGTAGAATGGAATATATGATGGCTTTGTTGAGAGCTGTAGTGGTCAGATTTGATACAATTTGGGCCCCTTGGAATTATTATTGGGCTCAGATTGGCAGTTAGGACTTTTTTCTCGTTCTATCTATACACAGTTTGTGCCTTTTTCCTCCCTTCTCCTCACCCCTTCCTGTCTATGTCTTGTCCTTTTTATATTTGTTTGGGTATCAGTTAGTAGATTAAAGGATGAAGCTAGCATATAGTGGAATCATTCTTTGTTAAGGATTTATTTTAGAATTTGACTTTGAGTCTACCACTATACACTTCAGCTTTTGTTCCACTAGGGGGAGCGATCCCTCATATTATATTTCATGTAACTGTATTTTGTATTTGAAGCTCTTTCAAATGTCTTTGTTTTATTTTGGTATCTACATTGCATTTTGGCAGATGTCTAGAATGTAATTATTTGAATTTTTGTTTATAATTGTCTAAATATAAAATGTAATTAAGATTTACTGTTTAAAAAAAATAATGTATACAATGATGGAGATGTGCAATTTCTCCTTATGTTTAGGTTACACCTATCATCTAGTATCACATTTACATTACATGGACATATGATACATCAGATTTGGATGTCAGTGACTGGAATATTCTGTGTTCTAGAATCTGTTATCCCGCCTGTATTGCAATGTAAGGGAAGGGACACATTACTGTATATCTTACTATGTACAGTACAGTAACCAGCTGGGGATGGAGTAGGAAGAGTCAGAAATAATACTTGATCCAGCATGGCTATCTCTGGTCCTGTACAAATGTGTTTTCTTATCAGATGTGGACAGATATTATGTACTGGAACTATTACATCTGCATCAGTACTTCCATTGTCTTTTAACTCATTGTGGACTGTGCCTTAAAATGCTATGGTATACATCATGTTAATTCACATTACTGATTTAATTACCAAATGAATCTGACCTACCACGTAGTCATTAGAAGGCCTCCACCCACCTCCCCCAATCTCATCAAGGCTAGGTTCACACTGCATTATTTTTACATGTTCAGTGTAAATGCTCTCAATGTAAGTAATGATTAATTCCGTAAATTGTAATTCTTCTCTTTTTTATCATCGGTATTTTAAAACATAGCCAATTATGAGCTTCACGAGCCTGGACTATATGCCTAGAGATTTTCCTGATGTGGACACAGCAAGTAGGTTACATGTATATACTATATACAAAAAGGTTCTGTGTCAGGTACCTTGGCTATGAAATAATCCCAGATGCTGAGTTCAGGAGGGATAAACTTCTCGCGGAATATGGATGAACCCTGGTCTGTCACTGGTGAAGCTAAAACAGACGAACTCTCTTTGAGAGGAGTTTTTGTGGAAAGTCTGAATCGCTTTGAAGCCTTGTCATTTTCTTCAACTGGAGGAGATACAACAACTATAAAATAACGAGAAACAATAGAAATTGTAATATTGCAAAAGAAGACGACTCACAAAAAAGAACTAACCTAAGTCCAGAAGCAACAACTAAAAGAAAAAACATACAATGGGCTAAATTATCTGAATTAGTGCAAAAACGTTATCCACAGTGGCCACTTACAATCCAGATAGTATTTTCTGATTGCCGTAATGCAGAGGCTGAGGGCACCAAGGTGATTTTGCCCCCTCAGGCCAAGGTCACACTGGCATATATTCTCTCATCTGAAGGAATCGGGGTGATTATGCAAATCATATCAGAGTGTGATTCAATTCTCTCGGATGAGGAGGAGATGGAGAAAAAATATTTCGGACTCTTCTCTATTCGGTCAGTCTATGGAAATGGGATTGAATTCAGATGTTGACCATCAGAGTGCAATCCAATGTTTTCCAGAGACTCACTGACTTGCATGGCCAAGTGTGATTTGAATATTGGACCAAATTCAGGCATGTTGCATTTTTTGTTTCCTCAGACCAGCCCTGTCAGAGGGGAAAAAAATATCGGACAAGTTTACGGCCCCACAGAATAACATTGGCCCGAGTGTGATCCAATGCTTTGATAGATCACACTCAGACAGAAAATACGGTCATGGGCACGAACCCTTAGGGCCCCGTTACACATAACGATGTCCCAGCGATCCCACCAACGATCCGACATGGATGGGATCGCTGGGACATCGTTTGACAGCCCCTCCAGCGATCAGGACCAGCGAGCAAGCTGGTTTCCAATGTAAACAGCGGGTATCCAAGAGCCGCACGGCTCCTAGATACCCGCTGTTTACATTAGAAACCAGCGTCCAGCCTAGCTGATCGCTGGTCTCTCGCTGCCACACGCAGCGATGTGCGCTGGCCAGCGGGAGACCAACAATCAAAAAACAGCCCAGGACAATGGAGCGCGGTCAGCGATACCCGGCGGGGGGGCGGTCGCTGACACGTCACACACAGCGATCTCGCTGGCGAGATCGCTGTGGCGTCACAAAATCAGTGATCTCGCTGGCGAGATCGCTGTGTGTGACGGGGCCTTTACTTCTAGTGATTTTCTGGTAAAAAAAAAATAGCCCATCGCTTAGGTTAGGCCATCAGTATTCGATCTGAGTGCATTCAACATCATTTAACTTCAATAGGACATATACAATTAGACCTGACTGCATGCAGGGGCAGCTCAGAGGGTCAACCATATTTGGGACAAAACTTCATTTCTTAAAGGGTCTCTTGTCAGCATAGAATGACTGTTCAAACCATGTACAGGCGCTCTGTCCATTACAATGAGGCCAAACACTGAAATGCACCTTTCCACCTGATTGATTTCCCCTATCTCCATCTCCCCTTACTTTGAGTGACAGCTCTTGCTTCATAGAGCAAGAGAAAAACGGAGGTAGATAGAAAACAAGCAGGTGTCAAGGTGCAATTAAAAGGGTATTCCCATCTCAGAGATCCTATCCCAATATGTAGTACTGCAATTGTAATAATATTATCATCATCATCATCAAATACCTTGAATTAAAAATGTAGAATAGCTTTTCTGATTTGCTATGTCTCTTTCCTCATGTGCAGGCACTGCAGGACCTTAGGTATCCTTGGTTACAACTAGTGATGAGTGAGTATACTCGTTGCTCGGGTTTTCTGGCGTGCTTGGAGATTTAGTTTTCGTCGCCTCAGCTGCATGATTTGCAGGTGCTAAACAGCCTGAATACATGTGTGGATAAGAAACAGGCATTCCTCACATGTATTCAGGCTGTCTAGCAGCCACAAATCATGCACGTGCGTCGACAAACACTAAATCTCCGAGCACGCCAAAATACTTGGAGGACACCCAAGCAACGAGGATACTCGCTCATCACTAGTTACAACCACTAGCAACTAGCTAACTGCCTCTATATCAGTGGTCGGAACCATGGATACCTAAGGTTCTGCAATGTCTGCCCCTTAATTGTCTGGCCTTATCATGATGGACCGAGCACCTTTATTTGGTTTGAACAGTCATTCCGTGCTGACGGAGTCCCTTTTAACAACTTCCTCCATCCATATACGCCACCTGAAGAATAGGTGAAATTTGTGTTGTGCCGCTGGGTATGCCAACACCTGCAGAGCGAGGGTTTCAATGGCATATCTTTGCATATGGTGTTAGTTTTGGGCTGCACTAGATTCGGAATTTCACATACTAGATCACACAGTCCTTCCCACTAGCACCCATGGGTGCTGTGCTCTGTATCCCTTCATTACCAATTAATAGGAGTTTATTATTAATAAAAGTTTGTGTTAATTTCAGACTTTTTGGGGCCAGCTGTTTTTTTTTTTTTTAGACATAATAAGTGTACGTCATGTAGGGCACAAGAGAAATGTGAATAATGAAGCGACTGCATTGCTTGGGGGAGCTGCTGAGAGTCTGAGACCACTGATCTAATATTGATGACCTATCAAAAAAAGATAGGTCATGACTAGTGTGACCTCAAAAAAACAATAAAATGAGGGAATAGGCGGTGAATTAATGCTGGTCTGACTTTATTGTTTGTATCTAGCATCTACAAATGAAGCAGCAGGGAAAAAAAAAAAAAAAAGGACTTCTGCCACCATTATCATCATCTCAGAAATCCCAAGAGACGCCGTCGGATATCCAGATGAATCATATTCTATTCACCCACTGAGACCATCAGAATTTCAAGGACTGCTGCATCTTCTCTTTTGGATTGCTGGGAATCGTATCTTCATACCAAACAATAGTGACGGCAGAAAAAGCACTGTGTTTTTGGCCTTTATATAATAAAGGTCTATTAAGTGGCCACTGGTTTTAACAGTCTTCCTTTAAAATAAGTTAACTGGAATCAACTTACCTTAGATAAACCTGTGATTATTAAGCTGAAATATAACAGAATATTCTACATATAACACATCGAAGAACCGAAACATGCACAAACGGCATGCACATGCCCAACGGAAGGTGGTCAGCAATAAAACAATGGTCTTTAGAGGCAAAAAAAGGTATCCTGCAAAAAAGAAAAGGGTATGTACCAAGATTCAAAACTACCCCTGGCATTCCTCCGTTCTCAGGATTACTGGGATCTCCGGAGGCGGACACCCAGTGATGGATAAGTTATCCATTATGTTATGGATGGGGGGTGGGTTTCTAATTTTGGAACATACTCTTTCGTCTTTACTAAGACTTTGACATCCAAGGACATATTTTGTAAGTATCAGATTACATATCAAGTTATATTATGAAAGGGTAACAGGCTGTCTGTCAATATATTACAGCGGATATAATAGTGAATTGAACAAATTTAAAACGGAGGAAATAATGGAATGGAGCGTGACAGCAACACACAAAACAGCAAAGAGCATGCCAATACCAAGGACAGCGAAAAATTCGTTATCACTTGTAACTTAGCAGTTAAAAAGCTCATTCCTAAAATGAATGTTGGGAAAGACTAGATACTAGCACTGATCATTTTTCCGCAATTAACCCTAGTCAACCATAACTACATATGTAGATCATTGGCTGCTTCAGCTTACTTAAGTAGCTATACATCTTAGAAGAACATCACCCATCCACTTCAACAGGAGCGGACGTCCATCTAACTGGTTTGGTTGCCTCCTGACTGAGATGACATGCTGGATTTCAGCACCCCCCCCACACACACACACACTTCTGTTCATTCCCCTATCCTCCGCTCACAATTGAGCATGCTCAGCTTGTATGGATGTGCTCTTGTCTACTGAGCCATCTAAGGTAAATGAGTACCTTTCTCTTGTAGCATCTACAGCCACTCTTACGTGACCAGATTATCAGGTTCTCAGCAGATCTTACCAAGTACCGTATATCTGTGTGTCCGGTGCCCTAGCAAGCATCATCAGTGTGCATTGTTAATACTAGGCAACGACCCTCATCTGTGAATAGTAGGTTTGTGAGCGGTTGTTTCATCAGTATTTTGTTCCTGTGCAGTCCCCACCTTTATCATGGGGGTCTCCTATCCTGCTAGAGCATTGGATTCCAGATGTTGGTAAGGCTGTTTCTTTTTCTGTGATTCAACATACTCACTACTTTTGTTCTTAAGCATACAGTCCTCCACTCGCACATGCACACTACAAGCAGAGGGTGCTTGTAGCCAATTCTATTCACGGTCCGCATCTTGGCACCAGCGTGGACATGAAACTTTTCAGGAACAAGACTTTCAGATGCCAAAATGTCATATTTTGGAAGAACACATGCAATATATTTAGTTTCCCAAATAAGATTATTCCACAAAATAATCTTTTTACCAAGGACATCATCATTGCTGTAACGCCAAGTAACAAATGTCTGAACCATTTTCTTTTATGTAAAAAGGATTAAAATAATTACAATCTGATCTTGAACAAAAACTTTATTGGTTATTGAACTACCGTAAATGAATAGCAAATGTCGATCTTTTCTGACAAAGATGCTGTTTTGTCAACACTAATTATATATATATATATATATATATATATATATATATATATTTTATAATTTTTTTTCAGTGGAAGATCTGTCATCAGTGATGATTGCCTTTACCACTGCTCTACTAAACCAATGGAACTAATGTAAAGTCAGTTCAGTGGATGTATTACTTCCGTGTGAACTTCTGGTGCCATTTTTGAGGGTGCCATTTTTGAGGGTGCCATCCCTGCGCAGTTTGGGCTTGTGTGGTCAGACGTCTGTCTCACTCACGCTCAGAGAAATGAGATAAGCTTGCAATGAACACTCCCTTCTGCCTATACCTGGGGTTGCTTGCTGATGGTTTTACAATTATTTCTGCTATCACACAGACAATCACTACCTTAATATCATATAAACTAAACTATTCACAAAAAAAAAATACTATACTATTCAGGTGACTGTAGTCCTGTCTCAAAAACACTCCCTTCCCTCGCTTGAAAGACTACAAAAGCCATAAAACACACAAACCACACCATAAACCTAAAAGCAAAATGCTAGCCACGCAGCATGTTAGTAAACTAAGATGAAAAGGTAAAAAAAAAAGGGATCATATGGATTTCTAATAGTTTTTCATCAATGGATTTTGCACAAATATGAAAACTTTAAACTTAAGGAAAGTTTAGCTATCAGACTGATGATAGCCAATACTGATTTTTTATAAATGGGGTCTTTAATATTCTGCAGGAAGAACATCAAGTTTCTTTACCAACTCTAGAAAACCGTACGCAATATATGTTCTTTGTATGGAAATCAAACACAGGTAAAGCATTTTCTTCTATGCCATTAAATTAACAATTAGAAATCCAGTGAAAAATAAATGCAGTACGAAAAAACATCTCCCAGCGCTAGCCTATGGTCCTGAAATGGAAAGGGAAGAAATCACTGCCCTCAACTAAAATCTAGTTTCTTGCCTGAAGGGCTGGGAGGGCTATGGGTACTGATGGCAGTAAGGGCTTTGGAAAAGCCAACACATTCCATGGAGAACACAACTACCTGATGAGGACTAGGAATAGAAAAGTATTTTCCTGTCAAAACAAAAAGAGAGAGAACATTCAGAGCATGAAAGGGGATGGAACGGATTCACACAGCACTTCAAAAACGTACTGAAGACCAGGCGTATTAAACACCAACCAATTCAGACAGCAATACTAATTACTGACTGAGCAAGGCAAGCAGTATTTTAGGCTCTTCGTTATACATGTGCCCATGTTTTAACTATGTAAGGTGCAAAAGCTCCTGCAGAAATACCTGGCAGCATTGAGTGTAGAAATCCCTGCACTTCTAGACCGGTCACATGGAGTATGCTGCTCAGACTGACCTAGAGCTTACCACGTGCGTACAGTGATGCTCCAGGACCAAGCGTCAGAAGTCCACTTATAAATTCAGATGAATAAAGGAATTACTGTGGATATGGTCCGCACTACTCAATAAATGTAGGTCCAGATGTGTTTCATATAAAGGATAGTGGTTTAATCAACGCATTCCGAAGATTCATGTGGTATTTCCTGATTAAGAAGTCATTTAGACTTGGAAACGCGTTGATTAAGCCACCATCCTTCATGTGAAACACGTCTGAACCTACATTTACAGTATTGAGCAACGCGGACCATATCCACAACAATTCCTCTATTCATCTGTAATATGGCCACCTGCTGACCCATGGATCTGCTGCAGCTGACATCTCTACATGCTTTACTAAAAGCTTATATCAAGTTAGTATAATCTGAGTGTATGCTCTAACTCCCCATCGGATAAAACCCTATTTGCGCTGATCTCTCAAGCAGTTTTATTGTTAACTTACAGTTAGGTCCATATATATTTGGACAGAGACAACATTTTTCTAATTTTGGTTCTAGACATTACTATAATGAATTTTAAACAAAACAATTCAGATTCAGTTGAAGTTCAGACTTTCAGCTTTCATTTGAGGGTATCCACATTAAAATTGGATGAAGGGTTTAGGATTTTCAGCTCCTTAACATATGCTACCCTGTTTTTAAAGGGGCCAAAAGTAATTGGACAGATTAAATAATTGTAAATAAAATGTTCATTTCTAGTACTTGGTTGAAAACCCTTTGTTGTCAATGACTGCCTGAAGTCTTGAACTCATGGACATCACCAGATGCTGTGTTTCCTCCTTTTTGATGCTCTGCCAGGCCTTCACTGCGGTGGTTTTCAGTTGCTGTTTGTTTGTGGGCCTTTCTGTCTGAAGTTTTGTCTTTAACAAGTGAAATGCATGCTCAATTGGGATGAGATCAGGTGACTGACTTGGCCATTCAAGAATTTTCCACTTCTTTGCTTTAATAAACTCCTGGGTTGCTTTGGCTTTATGTTTTCGGTCATTGTCCATCTGTAGTATGAAACGACGACCAATCAGCTTGGCTGCATTTGGCTGGATCTGAGCACACAGTATGGCTCTGAATACCTCAGAATTCATTCGGATGCTTCTGTCCTGTGTCACATCATCAATAAACACTAGTGACCCAGTGCCACTGGCAGCCATGCATGCCCAAGCCGTCACATTGCGTCCGCCGTGCTTTACAGATGATGTGGTATGCTTTGGATCATGAGCTGTACCACGCCTTCGCCATACTTTTCTCTTTCCATCATTCTGGTAGAGGTTGATCTTGGTTTCATCTGTCCAAAGAATGTTCTTCCAGAACTGTGCTGGCTTTTTTAGATGTCTTTTAGCAAAGTCCAGTCTAGCCTTTTGATTCTTGATGCTTATGAGTGGCTTGCACTGTGCAGTGAACCCTCTGTATTTACTTTCATGCAGTCTTCTCTTTATGGTAGATTTGGATATTGATACGCCTACCTCCTGGAGAGTGTTTTTCAGTTGGTTGGCTATTGTGAAGGGGTTTCTCTTCACCATGGAGATTATTCTGCCATCATCCACCACTGTTGTCTTCCGTGGCCGCCCAGGTCTTTTTGCATTGATGAGTTCACCAGTGCTTTCTTTCTTTCTCAGGATGTACCAAACTGTAGATTTTGCCACTCCTAATGTTGTAGCAATTTCTCAGATGGGTTTTTTCTGTTTTTGCAGCTTAAGGATGGCTTGTTTCACCTGCATGGAGAGCTCTTTTGACCACATGTTTCCTTCACAGCAAAACCTTCCAAATGCAAGCACCACACCTCAAATCAACTCCAGGCCTTTTATCTGCTTGAGAATGACATAACGAAGGGATTGCCCACACCTGTCCATGAAATAGCCTTGGAGTCAGTTGTCCAATTACTTTTGGTTCCTTTAAAAACAGGGTGGCACATGTTAAGGAGCTGAAACTCCTAAACCCTTCATCCAATTTTAATGTGGATACCCTCAAATGAAAGCTGAAAGTCTGAACTTCAACTGCATCTGAATTGTTTTGTTTAAAATTCATTGTGGTAATGTCTAGAACCAAAATTAGAAAAATGTTGTCTCTGTCCAAATATATATGGACCTAACTGTATAAATTCAGAAATTCACAGGGCAAAAGAGCCCACACATACACAAGGTAGGCAACGTACACTTCCGACAACTCATTGTAAGCGCTTCTGTCTGAAATCAGAGTGCCTTTTTAAGAAGTCTAATCTGACATTTGTACCTATTCATATGCATGTTTGATTACATGGTTAGGGGATGCTACTGACAGGATAGAGATCTCGGAGCTACTCATGGCTCTCTACCGATCACGACCCAATGCCCAGTTCTCCTGGCGTTTTATAAATGTATTGATAGGACATAAAAAGACAAATCGTCTTCAGGGTAAAAACATCAATATCCATCCTGAAGCATAAAGAACGTGATTTTTAGAGTTCTAAATGAAGTGGTCTATGACTTGTGCCCCTCTCTAATCAATACATTAGTTGTTAACAAGAGGTCCATGTGTGGTTCTTGCTGATAGGGCACAATATTGGAGTCCACCACTGTATATACATAGTGACTAAATTATATATTTTTAAGGCTAACATGACAGATCAATGACCTCTCGCTAAAACATACAGTACTGGAAAAATGGCCTTACTCCTATGGCGTGTGGAAGCCAATGAGCACCTATTGAAGGTGACTAACTTT
This sequence comes from Dendrobates tinctorius, assembly GCF_039654945.1. Lineage (NCBI taxonomy): Eukaryota > Metazoa > Chordata > Amphibia > Anura > Dendrobatidae > Dendrobates > Dendrobates tinctorius. The sequence goes on along the minus strand of NW_027361671.1, from coordinate 63,136,863 downwards.
ATTATATCATCTTGAATGTAAGCACAAACACAATATAGACAACACAATACATTACTAAGACACAAGCAGGTTGCGGTGCTATACATTACTGGTGAACACAAATGTGCAAAACAAAAAACAAAATGGATTGGAATATACAAAGATTTCTTCCACTATAATGTGTAAGTAATGACTGACCTGTCACTGGTTTTACAGGCATTTGTCCCCTGCATGGGATTCGAGCTCCTCCACCAAACACTGCAGACCACATTTTGTCACCCAAAGGATGGGCAACGATGCAGAATAACTCTTGGCTTGAGTGAGTGGCTAATCCATGGATGAAGAGACTCAGGTAGACGGCAGTGAGAATTTCGCACAGCAGGATTGTAAGGCCTGGTTGAGCTTCTTCCCCAGCAGAATTAAGTAGGCGGATCAAACTACTTATTCCTATATAGGACAAGAAATACACAGAATTGCCTTTTGCAAAGTTATTGAGTCAATGCCTGGCACCTGCATAAGGTTGGGGATACACAGCGACTTTGCGGTACCTAGTAAATCAAAATGCAATCCTAATCACTTGCACTATACTGCTCTGCAACAGCGGTATGCAGTGATCACTGGCTGCACAGTTTGTACCGCAGCCAAGTTGGCGTGCAGCAGCAGCCTTAAACGGGATCTGTCAGCAGGATTTTGCTACTTTATCGTGATGAGCGTACTGTTGGGGTAGAGGCCCTGATTCCAGGAAAGTGTCATTTGTTAAGCAGCTTGCTGTAGTTTCAATACAATTACCGTTTTATCAGCAGCAGAATGTAAGTGCAAGAAAAGGTGTCATGTGCAAGCCAGTCAATGCTGATCTGTGTAACCCCGCCCCCAACACAGATTGGCTGCTTTATAGTAGTGTACACAGGACACAGCCAGGGGTGTGGGCGGGGTTACAGATCTCAGGATTCTGAGCATGCTACATCTACAGCGGGGAAAACAGGGATTGTCTACAAACTACACCGAGCAGCCCAGTGTTACAATGCTGGAATCAGCCTCTCTGCCCCTACCTTAAGCTGTTCTCAGATTACATAACTAAAACCTGCTGACAGATTCCTTTTAATATTTGAAAGAAAATACGGCAGATAAACTTTTTGTGAGGCATATTACTGGGTGAAATGTGTACACTTTATACACAAACACTATGAATGGACAGGGGTGCAGCAGGATGTGTTCTCTAAGCCATTTTTCTACTAGCAAAAGACAAAAATTATAATTGTAAGGGTCTTTTGCGTGCATTTCATGTATTCATGAAGTGGGAACCTACCAGGCAATGGCTGCAAGGGTAAAGGTGAAGCCATTTGTATTACTTATCTAGCAAGTAGAAGACAAGTTATATAGTGACAGAATATGGCTAGAGACTATAGTTATGTAGTCGTCCAGTAAGCAGGTAAAGTATTGATTAGCGAGTGGAAGTTTTCTGTAAACCATACCTGGCCAATGGGTGGGTGAGGTGTTTGGTATGACTGCTTCATCAAGACTGGCCGTCCGTAAAGGCTGCCGATGGATAAGAAGGACGCTTTGGTATACCATACCTGTAAAGGGGTTGGTCTGAATAGAGGAACTGAAAGACAGAATGATGGTATACAGTCATTATAACCTAGGATGTAATGTGTCAGATATAGACCCCCACTATAAGCCAGCTAAAGGCGTAGTCCAAAGTGGCTCCCATGGAATTGGTCTGACCATTTACTACATTGTCTCCACTGACTGCCATAGTTGTCTTAATAGAAGGTGACCCGTGTTGATTCCAGCACTTGATGTGACATGAATCTTACATCAATGGTCAATCTTAAAGGGAATCTGTCACCCATTTTTTGTGATATGAGGTAAAGATATCATTAAATTTAGTGTCACATAAGCATTACAGCAGTACTTTTGATACCCTGACTCCCCACCTTTGATGCATAAACACCGTTTTTAGCTCTCCTGCGGTGTATGTAAATCTCTGCGGTCGGTCCTTCCCCCCCCCCCCCCCCACCTCCTCGGCTTGCTGTACGTATTGTGATTTGTGAATATGTCCTCCTGCGTGATACTACCGGGCCATAGAAAGTAATGACGTATGTCGGCGCATGCGCAGTAATAATTTTATGCTTTGCTTACAGTTGGGCAAAGCATACTGTGCACGCGCGGGAGGACATTTCAATGCGCACGCACGGCAACTCTACGGTATTTATGCATCAAAGGTGGGGAGTCGGGGTATCAAAAGTACTGCTATAATGCTTATGTGACACTAAATTAAATGATATCTTTACATCATATCACAAAAAATGGGTGAGAGATTCACTTTAAACACCGTGTATAACGTTACATGGCTCTTACACAAAACAGTGAAAACACACAATCTTCCAGAGTAAACAGACATGGTGCTCTCGATTACTGCAATGTATTCCTCTCCTTATGTCTATTCACATAAAAGCCATCTCCGAAAATATCACTGTTAAAGGCTCACATACCCGTTTGCCGGTCCTCCACAAAGGCACTGATAGATACAGGCAGAGAGTGATGCTGCCAGAGTGTGCATTACATATATCTGGGAGGGAGGGAAGTATGAAACGCAGGCACGTTATTATATTCACATTTAGAAATTCAGCTTCCTAAGGCATAAAGTGTTCAAGCTCATACCTTATTACTACGGAGATCAGGGTGCGGAGGTGAATCCAGATTGATTATGGCATGCAGAATATCATGAGTCAGGTTACTGAGATGCAACAGAGGATTGGCCACAACAGTTTTGGCACTTGCTGTGCAAGCAAATAAGAGCGGGATTGACGTCTGTTCTGTTTGAGGATTAGAAAGGACAGAGGTATCCTGTAAAGAAAGTGTTTAATTAGTAATTTGGTGGACAAAAAAATTCTACGCAATTATCAAAGCACAACAATTTGTGCATTCAGAAGACTTGGAAACAACAGACACTGAATATTTGTGGCCTAATGTGAGCATTCGGTATAAAGGATTTATAGAATGTTCCTCGAAAAAAAACCAAACACACATTTCACATTTTTTTCTCCTTTAGAAATTGCCATATTATTTTTGTATAATGAATGCTATAATGGCACCTTTTTGAGGGACATAATGTAAATTCCTAGCGTGGTTTTGCGGTTTTCTTGTGTGGAGGCACTAAGTAATTCTACCATTGAGTTTTGGGCTATGCCTGCTGTATAAATGACATGCTAACATTATGAAATTACTAGATCTATTACATCAATATTACAGTGGACTGCGGCTAATGACATTGGCATAGCTCCTGTGCCCACAACTTCTTTGTGCCATAATAATACAGTGTGTTATCCATATACATACACTGTATCTTCACACCAGAGTACAGAAAAGATTGAAAAGGGTTAAATTGGAAGCATTCTAGGTACATTAGCTATATATCAGTCCCCTCCGGGCAGTTTCCCCATCTACCATCCACACTCTATGTTCATCCTGGGGAAGTAGTAGTAAGTGGCCGGACAGATGTCTGGATAGTAAATGTACTTTATGTTGTATGTAGGGCTGCAGGAGCGTACACAGCCCCAAAGGCACTGATACATGAACAGTAAGGCCTGTTTCATACTTCCGTTGTTGGCAGACAGCTTACATCCGCCAAAAATGAAAAGTAGCGGATACGCCTCCGGTATGTGACATACGGATGTCAGCGGCCACTAATTTGGTCGGATCCGGCGAAGATGAGATGTGCTGGAAATTTAAAGTGATAGCGGTCTGGAAGAGAGAGAGACACACAGAGAGAGAGACAGAGAGAGAGAGACAGACAGAGAGAGACAGAGAGAGAGAGAGAGAGATTTTCGTCACTCCCGGAACGGCATTTCATGGTTAAAATTCTTCTCGGAGTAAAGCTTCCGGGCATGCCCAGTTCAAAATAGCAGACCGTGAAAGAAAAAAACCGTTGCAGGGTCCGTTTCATCCGCCCGGGAGACGCTAAAATCTTGGCGGATCCGTCAAAAACCGGGTGGGACGGACGACCGTCAGTCAAGATCCGCCACTAATGTAAGTCTATGGGGGAAAAAAACAGATCCGCCCCTTTTTTGGCGGATCCGTTTTTTTTCTTAAATTGGCGGATTTTGACTGAAGTCAAAAAACGGAAGTGTGAAACAGGCCTAAGCATATTACTTGGCTCTGACAGCTGTGTACCTAGCATTGTTCGCCACTTTAAGAATATACATTGTATTTTTCTTGTTACCAACATGCACACCTGAGTGACTGAAACAAGAGAGTACCTGCTGAGACTCCTGAAGAAGCAATATCAATTCCATTCGTACTGAGGCCAGCCCACCACCATGAGATCCGTGCAGGACACAAAAGCTCAGAAACATCCTCAGAAGGGACTGGAATTTTAGTAACCACTGCCGTCTCTGAAGAAGCTCTTTCCTTTGCTTGGTCGTCCCTTGATCACAAGAATTATCTGAACTGTCCTCGTAAGAATAATCAACGGCTGCTGCAGAATTGAGCTCATCCAGATTGGCACTGTAATCACATATCTTCTGCAAAGTGACCACGGCTTTCTCCAACCAACTATACAGCTGATATCGCAGTTTGCCACCATCCACTTCATAACCAGTAGATAATGTCCGTAGCTCACCAGTAAGGATCTTCAGACATGCTCTGAATTTTAGCTGTGCAGCGATCACATCTTCAGAGTGACTGAGGACGTCATTTTCATCAATGCTTAGAGATTCTGAGTAACTAGTCATGGTTGCCTCAGGTTTGTCACTTTCTGTACTTGGTGAAGGCTTTAAATCTTTCATTGACAAGCCCGAGCCTTCAGACTCCTCATCTGTTTCACTGTCCCACTTTAATTCCAAAGGTTCATCTTCAATGACCATAGATGGCTGACTCCAGTCAAATAACAGAGCAGAATTCTGCCGCTTCTCCAAGGATCCATCAGATATTCCATTGACCAAAGAGCTTGACCAGTCAAATTCACAAGCCGAGTCTTTCTTCTCTCCAAGTAAAGGAGACAATGGTGTAGACAACTTGCTTGTATCTGCTAAACTTGAAGTTCGAATCAATGGCTTTGATCTCTTCACTACCTTGGGCATTTTTGATAACACTTCGAGAGCTAACATTGGACAGCCGGCTTTTAAGTGAGCATGTGCAGCAGTGAAGAAAAGTTTTCTTTCCCCCAAGTTAATTTTGTCAGCCAAGCCATTTTCAACAGAGAGACGCATTTTGGTAGAGGATGCCTCTGAAGATCCAAAATATCGCCTTAACAACATGGGGTGAGATCTTAAGAAGTTGTAGAAATTGAAGACTGATGGGTCGCAACTTGATGAGAGGCTCCAAGTGTCATCTGCAATGCAATAGCCAATAGTAACTGGTAAAAATAAAAAATGGCTTGAAAAACAAGACCACCAAAGAAACAAAGTCAGATTTCATAGGATAAATCTTTGGTAAAGAACACTTTCTATCATTTGTGTCACCTACTATAATAATTCCCTAATACAGTAACATGAGGCCTGCAGGAAATGGAAAGTTCATAACTCTCTGTCCTATGGATTCCTTGGCAAAAACACAAAGGGTAATTTACAAAACCTTAGTCTGTGACAGCACGGCAGTCATAGGTTGACATAAAACAAGCCCGCAAATGACAGCAGCTCAAGTTTGCAGCATACTGACAACTCCCCGCCATCCTGCATATTCCTGTTTGCACATTGCTACAGCTAAAAGGCCATTTACAAGAAGACCATGAATCATCCTCATCATCATCCCAGGCAGTGAAATTAGACTATTTCTCACATTTCCATGTAACATTTTACACTCAAATAATGGAGCTCTGACTGAATTAAGAAACTGAACGACACAACCTATAAATGTACCCAATAAATGAATAATCTGTCTTAAAGGGGTATTTCCATCTCCAAGATCCTATACCAATATGTAGTAGGTGTAATAAAAATATTAGCAAATAACTACAATTAGAAATATATAGTTTATCTGATTTGCTATGTCTCTTTCCGCATGTGCACGGCATAGCAGGACCTAAGGTATCCATGGTTACTACCACTAACAACTAGCTAGCTGTCACTTTATCAGTGGGCATAACCATGGATACCTATGGTCCTACTAGGACACCTTTAAGCCTTTACATTTTTCCTTCTCTAGCTTCCTCATACAGTTTTCACCTGTAATTTACGATCAGTGGATCTTGTCTACAAGTAGCCATTTTTCTTCGCCAAGATTGAACTATCAAAGACCCTTTGAGAAATAGAAACCTAAAAACATTACCATCTATCTGGAGAACAGAACCCTAAGGCACTTTGCTGTCAATGGAGAGGAGATGAAATTCCCACGATGACCTCTCCACTGATATCAGCATACCACGTGGCATTGTTCTCAAGATAGATGCGGGTCCCATCGATGAGACCTAAATTTACTATACATGGGTATAGCCTGTGAACATGCCATAAGTGTACAAGATCAGAATACCCCTTTGAATAGAGTCTGGCAGCTTTTTAGAACCCCAGCCGCCCAAACACGTGTGTGTAGATTGTAAAAACACGAGTAAATCTATGCCTTTATTGAGCAGAAATGCTACCCTGCTGCAGAGACATTCACTTTAGAAGTGATATGCAAATGAATCTTGGAAGTGTTTAGGGAGGGGCAATGCACTTTCACTGCCTTAACGCCATCTCCCCAACCCCCCTAGGTGACTGACAGTTAGCAACACATCAATCACCTAGTGGAGGGCAGGTTTAGGCAAAGAATGGAGACGGTAGCCAAAGCAGTTCTCTGTCCTGCCCAAAGCATTTCCAGCCTCATTGGCACATCACCTCTAAAGCGCTTTCATCTTCCTCAGAACAGCATTTTTATTTAATAAAGGCCCATGGATTCACTTGTGTTCTTACAACCCACACAGGCACTTTGTTGGGTGGAGTGGGGGTTAAATAGGCTTACATATTTTAAATAAAATATTTACCTTCTTCATCTCTAAACAAATGTTTCAACAGGGTTTCTAATGATTTTTTGTAATTCTCCAAAATCCAGTAAGCCATGCTGCGCACAAAGGGGTCAGGATGCATTGACGACAGAGTGGGCTCTCGGCCAGATGACTCAATGCCAAGTACTCTCTTTTGTAAGATTGATTTATATGTTGATGATTTTTCAAATTCAGATTCATAAAGTCTCGATATCACAAGAGCTAGCTGGATGTCATGTAACTTTTCAAGACAAACCTGGAAAAAAAATAATAGTAAAGCATTACAAACTTCTAACCAATTCATAGAGTACAAGCAGCCGTTCTACTGAACAATGAAAGAAAATCCTTTCTATGTGACCGACAGATGTGATTTTATTAAACGATTATAGAATAGACATTACATGAGTAATTCCTAATGAGAAATCTAATTCCTTCCAACCTCCACAGCATCCTTCAGAGATCCAGCAAGAAGGAAGAAAGCAGCAGAGTGCTCAAAGCGCTGTTTGCCGAGGAGAGAGAACGCATTCTTCAGAGCAGCCTTCCTCCATCTCTCTTCACTGAAGTTGTTTCCAAAAAACTTAGTCATCCTTGCGTCTTTCTGAGACCTAACAAAACAAAGGAAGAAAAAATATTAAAAATGGTAAGCATTGTCCTTGTACACCAGTCTGTATCTGTCTTTCGGCCATAACATTTCCTTACACGTGAGTAGCAGAACTTAGAGATCATTCTCAATACTCTCCATTCTCACACATGTTGACAGGTCCAGTTGAAAAGCAAAATCTCCTTACCCAAACCATTCGGACAAGTCTCCACTAAAAATTACAAACAAGCTTTGCAAAAGTGATAAAATGCAGCTCACCTATATAACCCCCATATTACAGCTTTTTTCTTCATGGCAAGGTAGAATATTGCAGCATCTAAGGGATCGTTATTTCTCTGGAAAGCCGCCTTAGCAATCTGACAATCAGAAATGGAAATAAATAGCATAGTATAAATATCACATAGTGAGGTAAACAGGTCTATAGTTTAGCTGCCATTCATTTACATTAATCACCAGATATCAGAAAACTAGGATGATATCAGTATCCTCTTGCACATTCAAACTATAGCAAAAGTTTTCTTTGCCATTCAAAGCATCTGAGACATAGAATCAGTCCAGGCAGATAATAACCGCACTTACGCACTATTCTCTGCTGTAGTAAGGCTTTTCCATCTTTTACTTGGGAGAATAACTTACAGATTCTGCCCCAGAGCAAGCAATCCGGTGTGAAGTGATTAAGTGTAATGCATGCATATGATTTGGGGAAAGCGAATAGGACGCAGCCCACTACCAAATCTCCTAGTGATAAAGCTGAGAACGCAGGGATCAATGACAAGTCTGCCGAAATCACTACACGTCTTGCATCTCCCACCTGTTGCTATAAAGTAACCAATCACCTGAAGCAAGAATTCGAGTTTCCACAAGACTCCTTAATATTTGCTACCTGATAGCTGACAGAACAGAACGCACTTCTGGAGATCTGCTGGCTGAGTATTTACACCTGTAGCACTTCTGCTCTCAGACACCAGGGGGAGGATGAGGATGGTCCGGAATGAGAATTGAAGTACAGATTTGCAAAGATCTAGTTATTTGTTAAGTGGTGTAGTACAAACGGGGAGTAAAAGGGGTGATCAATAGGATACTTTGCTTCCTGTATCTTAAAATCGCATCACAATAATTCTCAATATGTTAGGAAAAAATAATAATAATCTTTATTTATATAGCACCAACATATTCTGAAGCGCTTTACAGTTTAACAGTTCATACACATGTCAGAAATTGTAGTATTTCCAGTATACCTTTTCAATGCATCTCCGTAAACTGTTTGTGTTTCGGACCCACCAGCCTACCCCCATTGCTCTGAGCTCTGCCCACGTAGGGTCACTTTTCTGCATTGCTGGGAGAGTGGTAAGTAGCTCTTCCTCTGCCACGGAGTGAAAGGCCCAAGCAAAATCGCCTGTAGACAAGCCTAGAAGAGATGATCATAGTTAGAAACTGCATCAGTGTACCAATACACAGACCCAAAAAGTGTACCATAGAGAAACCAGTATAGTAAAAAGAACTTGTCATGAAAAAAGCAGTATTTACCTAGTCCTAGATCCATGGTGGTAATCTAGAGAAAGTACTGTCCCAAACATGCGCAGCTGTCTAACTGGATTGGTCGGCTGCAGGGAGAAAATGACGTTCTATTCCCTAAACGGCCATTCGCTTCCAGTCACTGGGACGGAGACGGCAGTAGTGAGCAGTCATGGCTCCACACAGGGAGAGTGTTGTAATCACCCCCACTGACCCATGACTGGCTTCCTGATCAGTCCCAGAAAACGGCTTTAGTGTCGTGTGTTTCTATTCACACCAACATTTTTCTACGTTCTATGCAATGCATGATCTCTATGATTTATAAGCACATAAAATGGTGAATAACAACTCAAGAACTGAAACAGTGCCGATGGTCAGAGTGACTTACAGCGATTTTCCTTTTACATACCTGTATTTATGGATAAGCAGTACTATACAGCAGAGTTACCTTGATGAGAAAGCTGAGCTCTGTAAGCCGGAGGAAGCGAGGTAGTGAGAAATGTATGAAGACGAACAGACAGGAAAAATTTCAGGCCACATTCATCAAGGGTCTCACCGCCTGTAAGGAACAGTTAATCAATTCATAAGATTACACTGGTTGCACTGGTTTGAGAATAAAATAACATTATTAACAAATATTGATCCCAGACATTAGTAATTAAAAGCACTTTATATAAGAAGAAAACTGACAAGTTTGTTTTGTAAAGTTACTATTAGATTATCAATACACATTAGATGAAAGTTGCCCAGATCCACATTAATCATCCAACGTGTATACGGGTGTCACAAATCATCCCGAATAGCAGATATTCAGGGAAAAGGAAGATCAGGCATGATAACCTTTATTATGCCTTTTTCTCTCTGCCATATGCCGCTGCCATAAGAGTCTGCTGTGGCTTTATTCATCCCGTCAAAATTGAAAACAAATATATGCTCAGACAATTGTGCATGCATGTGTAGAAAGAGTCAAAAGGAATAGCTAAGGTCGCCTATAGCAATAAACAGAAATTTTACTTCAATGTAATCATGGCACATTCCCTAGGACAGTGATGGCGAACCTATGGCACGCGTGCCAGAGAGGGCACGCAGAGTCCTCTCAGCTGGCACGCGGCCTCGCCTCACTATTCCTGAGCTGCAGCTTCCTGCCTCTCACACATTGAGCGGCGCGGTCGCGGAGCTGTACGATGATGTCATCCAGCCGCGGCTGCGCCTCTCAGAGAGGATGGAAGCTGCCGGCGTGCGGAGAGAAGAGTCTGGCCGCTGTGCCAGTGAAGCTGCTGTGGTGTGTGTGGCCACTGTGTTGTGTGTCCGCTGTGGTGTGGTGTGTGTGTGTCAATGATGGGGAGAGGGCCAATGATGCGAGTGATGGGGACAGGGCCAGTGATGGGGACAGGGCCAGTGATGGGGACAGGGCCAGTGATGGGGACAGGGCCAGTGATGGGGACAGGGCCAGTGATGGGGACAGGGCCAGTGATGGGGGTGATGGGGAGAGGGCCAATGATGGGGGTGATGGGTAGAGAGCCAGTGATGGGGAGAGGGTCAGTGATGGGACTGATGGGGAGAGGGTCAGTGATGGGACTGATGGGGGAGGGCCAATGATGGGAGTGATGGGGAGAGGGCCAGTGATGGGACCAATGGGGAGAGGGCCAGTGATGGGACTGATGGGGAGAGGGACAATGATGGGGTGATGGGGAAAATAATCAATTGTGAAAACACAAAACACCATCTTTATATCATATCTGTTGCTGCATTGCTAAATGATTAGCATTTTAGTTAATATGCAAATTAGATGTTAAATGCTATGTCTAGACCTGACAGAGCACTTAAGAAGCCACTGCCTTTTGATTTTGCTTCCCTGCTCAGCTCCAGCCTCTTCACCTCGATTGATAGGTTTGTCACAGTGAGCCATCAATAAAGTGAAAGAGGGTGGTGAAACAACCATAGGAGGCAAAGACTCGGGAAGTGCTCCGACAAACCCAGGACACTTAAAGGGGATGTGCCACCTTAGAGAATATATTTAACTAAGCAGAAAAGGTGGAAATAAATGGTTTTGCAAATTACAGTTATTAAAAACTATCCTCCATTCAAAAACGAACAACCTTTCATTTTCTGAAGTCTGCCCCCTGGTGTTATTCCGTCTGCAAGTATTATCCGTCCTCCCAGTGGCCGATCAGCTGGCCGAGCATGCGAGGTTCATATCATCATAAGAGTTTCCCCTCAGTGTGCACAGCATTTGCTCCCTGCGCTCACCTCACAAAGGTTTGACAGCAAGCATATTGCTGAGACGCACAAAGCGTGTCAGTGATTCACCCGCTGAGCTAACAGGTCTGACCTCTGGGTGAGATTGCACACTGAGGGTGGGGAGTTGGGGTGGGGGGCAGGCTTATGATGATGGGAACTACGCATGCTCGGCCAGCTGATCGGCCACTGGGAGGACGGATTATGCTTGCAGACGGAATAACGAAAGGGGGCAGACTTCAGAGGACGGAAGCTTGTTATTTTTGGAATGGAGCATAATTTTCAATAACAGTAAGTTACAAAGCCATTTATTTCCACCTTTTCTGCTTACTTAAATGTATTATTTATGGTGGCACAACCCCTTTATCAACTAATGTAAAAATTAGTGGAAATGACTTACTCAAAAAATACAGCAAGAGATAGAAGATATAGAGTTGCTGATGGATTCATATTTCTAACACCTGCATGCTTAGATACAAGCTTTTGTGGAAGTTAATATTACTGTCAGGTTTCCTTTAAATTACAGTCGACTGGTCATTTTTGTACAACTATAGATCCCAGAGCCAAATATACGGTATTAGCTTAACATACAGTAAAAGACATTCATTTAACTTACAATGAATAATAAAAAAAAACACAGGCATATGCCAAAAGAGGTCTCATTCTAATGTAAGTTTCTTTTTTCTTTGCATATCAGAAATAAACACTGTTTTTTCACCGGTGTGTTGAATCCGCTTTTCAACCACTTTTGGTCTGTGTGTCAATGTGGCATTACAATTAGTACTTGTTCTAGCCCTAAAAAACCTTGATAAAGCATGTACATAAATTATGGATGTCTGAATGAGGCCCAAGACAGGCATATATTAAGGAATAAAAAAAATAAATTCTGAGTCTAATAAATCACTAGCATGGTTTCAACCCCGCACACCTCTCCCAAGAAAAAAAAAAAAGCAAGAAGCAATAAGAAACTGATGAGCAGACACCTTAGAAAGGTTAAAGCGTATGTGCATTACCTTGACTCCGGTCTCTGCTCTCTCCGATATCTGTACTTGTTGTGGCAATGGTATCTGCCAGGGCCATTAGAGACATCTGCTCGATGCGAGTCAGACCAGGTAAGCTGGAGTGGAGCAAATGTTTAGACAGAACGGTAGAATGTTCTGGGCCAAAGTACGTAGGGCTGTACTGAGACAGATCGATGATTTTCGGCTTAGTGCTTTCTTCTTCGGAGTCCAGGTCTGCAAGCTCATCAGTGCTCAGAGTTGGAGCCTGGAAGAGCTCATCGTAGTTTTCGCCATTTGCATTGCTATCCATTTGCTTGTTGGAGTTGTTGTGGTTGCTGGATTTTTCTATTGTGGATGTGAAAGAGGAATCTTCATCAGCAGCCAGAAGTGCATACAACGGTAAGGGAGGCACAGAGTCAATTTCTGTGTAATCTGCAGTGTCTAGCTTAGTGAAAGTTTTAGGATCTCGAGAAGTGCTTCCACTGGCGCTAATTGAGAGTGATCGGAGCCTGCGCTCCGGGTTGGGTTCATTGTCATTAATAGAGACCACTTCCCCAGCAATGCATTTTACTAGGTGAGAAAGGATAGCTTTCGCTCTGCGCACTTTTCCCAGATCCATTAACTCTATTAATTGCAATGGATGATATTGAGGTAAAATGGGAAATAGCGTATGAGCAGCTTCAAAGAGGCCAGAGTCTTCCATCTCCACAGGGAGATCGTATGCAGTTCTCTTTCCCATAAGTTTTTGTGCTAAGCTAGTCATGGATCTTGTCATGGCTTTCTTTGGTGGATAGAGACCAGATGCAACAGATTGGCTTTGCTTTACCAAATTAGTGATAGATGGGGTGCTTCCATTATAAGAATCTGTGCTGGACGAATCATGCTTAGAGAAAGGCTGCCACTGGGAATAGACATGCATTTCACAATCCATCCCCACAACAAGTATACCATCCCGAACCCAAGACAAGGACACGGGCAAAGGAAGGGAGCCCTCCACAGAAGACACCAAGTCTACACATCTCAACAGTACAAACCTAGGCTGAGATGTGTTTTTGGCTGTATTCCAGAGCTGCAATGCAAAATCTTCCTTACTAGTGTGTTCTGGTAGTTTTCTGGCAACCTGGCCATACATAAGTAGTTTGCAACCAATGCCGATGGTTAGAATGTGTGATCCATCCTCCCTGGACATCCAGTCTAAATGAACCAAGTGTTTTGTGCTTTGTTTCAGATGCTTGTTGGAAGAGAAAAACACATCTTGCTTATTGTAAGCTACAAGATTATTGTCAATACTGATTCCAGTCTCTAGCATTGTACTTAGCTCATCCAAATGAATAGTCTGTTCCAGGATCCAACAAGAGCCACCAGTGGATTCACATTCAAAGACGCTCACATGCATCAAAAATTCATTAGCGGAGTTGCTGGTTTTATTTGGTGTCTGCTTGAATGCTACGGCCAGACAATTTGTGTGCGCACAGCTCACTTCTATGGGCCGGCCGGGTACACTCACTGTGCTGATTTGTAAACCATCCTCATTCAGCAGGGGCCATTCATCCCATGTGTACACAATGCCGTTCTCCACATCAGATGGAGAGAGTGAAAGGTCTGAATCCACTGTGCACCTCCAGAATCTCACTTTACCATCAGAGCAAGAAGTGGCTAATAGGTAAGGAGCGTTACAAACGGGGTATATTGAAGAAGAACTCAGGTGCCCTAAAATGGAAAGAAGTAAATAATCATGGTTAATAAATGTCCATGGAGTTAAGCCTTTTATTGCTCAGGAGCCATTTCTACAGACCGCCAAGCAGTAAATGTAAATCAGTCCACTGATTTTCAGGACATGAACACATTCTTCTCTGATAGCTCTCCCAGGGAAGAACAACAAAGTGATCAACAAGGGGATGATCATCAGTTTGCGTCAGTTTACGTCTAGGTACTGCTTCTCATTAGCCAAGATTAAACTTAACATTCCTTATAGACAGACGGGGCCTCAATGGGTGAGCCACAGTGCGCATTACCCACTGGGCACCCAGAGTCTGCACCATCCTAATACTTATTGTATACTGATCAGCTGTCCTCAGAAGACAGATGTAAACAGGTGTGGAGCTAAATAGCACAGCGCCAACATCTGTTTAGTGGCAACTGCCAGGTACTGCAGATCCAATCCTATTCTAAGCAAGAGCTAAAAACAGCTAATCAGAGAGGACACAGGGTGCTGGGAATGATATGGCTGGAAGAGAGTAGTATCTGTCCCGACACAGGATTGATCCATGGCACACCCTGCATTGTCCTTTTTTTTTTATATTACGGTAATCAAAAATTATAATGTTATTACCTGCAGATGGCTTAACACTAATTATTTCCACATCATCAGGCAAAGGTATTTCTTGGCTATACACAAGCTCTGACGAAAGGGACATTTTGCTGGTACTCTGTAAATTTGCCTTGCAGGTCTGGTATCTTTGAGTAAGGGGAGACTGAACCTTTTCTCCAGCAGCAGAACTATAAGAGTCCTCTCTTGGCGGACTATTTTCACAGACAGATTTTTCCTCTGTAAAATAAAAAGAATGAATAGTAAGGCAATTACATCTATAGATCAGTAATACCAAAACTAGGAATGTGTCAATACTAAACAATTAAAAAAAAATAAAAATATACATTTATTTTTGGGCAGTGGCTTTTTCATAGACCACAGGCGAGCTCGGACGAGGCTACCTTTGAGGAGAACGTTCTTGGCTGATGGCTATCTAATGTATATGGGTGCTAGATTGTTTGGTAAATTCCTTATTAACTCAGAATTGGACGTTTGTTGAATTTCTAATACACCTTTAAACCATCAAGTGCTAATTAAAGTAATGTTTTTCACTTAATTGTCTAAGGGTATCACACTTTAGTGTTTTATATTAGAGATGAGAAATGGATTTATTTTCACTCCTCATCCTCACATTGAATCCCTTGTGATACACTTTTCATTATTAATAATAACAATGGTCAATAAAACAATGAACACCTATTTTATGAGATGCATAATGTAACTAGCGGATTGGTTTCTTGTGGATTTATGAAACAGATATTGAGAACGCTCTTTTAAGCGTGAAGTAATAAAGTGCAGTACTGTACAGAAAATAACATACCTAGAGAAACAGGGATAGACTTCAGGTGTAATTTCCACATATGCAACACAGAGTGCTTGTATTTTGTGCATTCAATAACCACCAAGTAGAATTTTTCAGAAAATCCACTCTGGGAGTTTTCTATGGGAGAAAAAATAAGGAATGAAAAGTTAGTGCATCTGCAATAAATAACTAGGCCTGAAATGTCCAAATGTTTTGGCCTGCTATGGTAATCATTTCAGGAAACGAAAGACCTGATTGTAGTAAGCCTGGTGATTATTTACAGAGTTAAAACACAGGATTAAAATAACCGTCCTCAAAGACAGTCACATGCGCCCGCTTGTGGTCACACTTCCTGCCATGCCGCTCCGTTTTCTCACATCAACTTGTACAATGAAATCTTTGTTTTTATCATTCATGCCCATAAGTGACATTTTCTGTGTGTTCTGTGTTGTTTTAGTGGCAATCTACTGATTTACCCTGCACTTCAGGAGATCCTTTGGTAGCATTTACCATCCTGCTTTAAAATAAAGACTTCACATTTTAATACCTATATTTAGTATGGAGGAAAAAACAAAGTAATGCCTGGAAATAATGACAAATTCTCAAGAACAGCATCAGAAAGTGCCATAAAGGCATATATTTATATAGTACAGCTTTTAATACAAATTACAAGCGAACAATTTCACTCATATCTTTACAATGGTCAAACACTGCAAACTGTTACTCAATCATACCATAGTCTAAATGACACTTGGCTGTTATACTAGGCCACCAGGTTTTTGTTATGTAATCTGAGAGCACCATGATGTAGGGGAAGAGAGCTTGATTTCAGGAATGTGTCAGGCTGCGTTTTGGTGTTTCAATACAATAAGTTTTTTTACCATGCTTCCTAGTCCAAAAACACCATCAGCACTGATAAGCAGCTTTCAATATACAATGTGCACAAAAGCTACTAATCACTGGTATGGATGGGGTTTTATACAGCTCGGCATTCAGAGCTCTGCTAGATCTGCAGCAGAGTAAAATGTACCGTATATACTCGCGCATAAGCTGAGATTTTCAGCCCCCCCCCCCCACACACACCGGCTTATACGCGAGTCATATGACGGGGGAGCGGGGGTGTCAGGTCATACTTACCCCCTCCTGGCGTGGTCTCTGCAGCTGATATAAAAATGGCCCTGAAGCAACTAAGCTTCAAAAACTAAGTCAGCACTCAGGGACTTTCAGAAGACAGAGCTAACGGAACACTGCACACTCCAGCAGGGAGTGGCAGAATCCAAAAACCAAGAAAAACAAAAACAAATCTTAAATGCAAAAAGGCAAAACAGAAAACTTAGCTTTAGGAGAGCAGGAATCAGACTGGTGTCCAAGAGTCCACAGAGAAATCACCCGCAGGGCAGAAAGGGCGTAGGCTGCCTTAAATCCAGTCAGTGACTCCACTCAGCCAATCGTCTTCATTAGTCCCAGGTGCCTGATAATCAGGCTCACTACTTTCCTTCACTAGAACAGGGAGTTCACCAGGCCTCAGTGACGGAGGGGAAAATGAACTCACAACACCGCTCATTAAAGACACAAATATGCGCATATTCATGTCTTTAATGAGCGGTATCATGTGACTGCTGCAGGAAGGAAGGGAGATCCTGGGAGAATGGGGCTGCAGAGACCGTGCCAGTAGGGGGTAAGTATATGCTATATTCATTGTCCCCGTTCCCACGCTGCTCGCCGCTACCTGCAGCGTCCTTTGTCAGTGATGTTCAGGTCAGAGGATGAGGTGACGTAGTTAGTGCACGCCGCGCCCTCTGCTGCCTGAACGTCACTGAGAGATGATGTGGCAGGCAGAGGCGAGCAGCGTGGGAACGGGGAAAGGTGAATATCTCAGGTGCTGGGTCCTGAGCCAGCAGCGACACCGGCACCTGGCCCCCAGCGACGGAGAGGTATGTCATTTTTTTTTTTTTAATTTGCAGCAGCAGCATATGGGGATTATTCTATGGAGCATCTTATGGGGGCTTTGTATAGAGCATCTTATGGGGGGCATATTCAATGGAGCATCTAATGGGGGCTTAATCTGTGGAGCATCTTATGGGGGCATATTCTATGGAGCATCTTATGGGGGCCTATTCTGTGGAGCATCTTATGGGGGCATAATCTATGGAGCATCTTATGGGGCACATTCTATGGAGCATCTTATGGGGCAGCATATTCTATGGAGCATCTTATGTGGAAATTATTAACCTTTGTGCAGCATTACTTTGGGTGTATTTTGTATGGAGCATCTTATGGGGCCATCATGAACTGTATGGAGCATTATATGGGGCTCCTGATTCAATTTGGATATTCAAAAACATTTAACCTACTGATGTCTCAATTAATTTTACTTTTATTGGTATCTTTTTATTTTTGAAATTTACCAGTAGCTGCTGCATTTTCCACCCTAGGCTTATATGCGAGTCAGTAAGTTTTCCCAGTTTTTGTGGCAAAATTAAGGGGGTCGGCTTATACACGGGTCGGCTTATACACGAGTATATACATTATTTGTATAATAACTGCTATATCCAGTACACTAAGTGACACATTTCTGGAATCAGGGTCTTGGTCCCCACCGAATGCTGCTGTCAAGTTTACATGGCAAATACCTGCTGACAGTTTCCATTTAAGCTACAACATATTCTTAATCTTTCACAAATTCACACTAGAAAATGTTTCCTAAAAACACCATTCTGTAAAACACAGATATTACTTATCGGCAGCTTACTTGCAACTCAGAAAACTACAGCTACACTTAGCTAAACTAAAACAGCATATTACCAGAATCCGACAGAAGACCACTGATTCCAGAAGAAACAGTTTTCTTTAGATTTCCCAGTATGAAGTCTTCTTGAAAGACGTGCAATAGTTGAGTTTTTCTGCCATGCTAAGCATAGGAGAAGTATTAGCAAAAATGAAATTAGGCGTTTGCAGCATATGTAATGATTTACATCTATCTAAGCTTACCAAGTTGGTAATGGCATCAAGTTCGATAATGCAACCTGGTCTAGCGGTGGATTGTTGACTAATGATGTTGAAAACCTCCCCAACGTATTTCTGAAATCAGGTGTTATAACCGAGATTAATAAGGCCACCTTCATGATCCACTGAGACAAGCACATCAGACTGCAGCACTTACAGAGATATCAGGGTTGGACAGCTCACACAGCAGCTTCTTAGCATCGATCACCGCTTGATATAACCTTAAATTCTGGCCATCGCTTGCAACAAAACATGCACTCGGGGAATTGCAGTATGTTCCTGAAATTCAGACATGTGACGTCATTAAGCTGGTATACTTTATCATAGCCACAATTTATCAGCAATAGCAGCTAGTAACATCTCTTCAAATGGGATACATAAAGGTGCTCACCTAAGCAATGGCTTGGTATAAGAGTGGGCAACCAAGCAACATTTGAGAAAGCAGAAACGTGAAGAGAATTAATACGAGCCAGCTCAGAAACTCCACCAGAAAAAGACAAAGGTCCAACAGGGTCCACCCTCCAAAGGATGAGCTCACTATACACTGCATTTGGATCTTGCCAAGTTTTGTCTTCGACCCCATTTTGATTACAATTAGGATCTGCTTGTGCCTCTTTGCCACCATCATCTTCTACTGGGTGCAGAGCGTTGTGGTGAGACGTTGTCAGCAGAAGTGGCAGCACCGAATGGCAGGCTAGGTCACTGAGATGAAAGCGATGACCACAGTATCTAGATTTGTGAGAAATGCTGAGCACGGTTGAAAAGGCAGATTCCTCGGCAAAGCTGACCTGCCACTGATTTAGTGACCCATCAGCATGCTTAGAGATCATCAAGACATTAGGAGTGAAAATGCTCAATTTCAGACTGCTAGAGGACTTATTTTGGCCAGAAGATATCAGCATTGAAGAAGAATGCGCCATACTGGGAGGCTTTTGTTTTCCCTGCTGAATAGCCAAGTCTACATTTCTTGTACTGGCATACAGCACAATGCTTCTGCAAAGAGAATTTGCGTCCCCAGTCGGGAAAGCCACAGGAATTCTACATGAGAAGGACACCTATTAAAAGAAAAAAGGGTCTGAGGTTCATAAAATCTTCTAATAATTAGCAATCCGATGAAAGAAAATTAGCAGAGCTAACCTGCACTTGACGAAACATGCCAGGCTGGTATTCATCCAGCCAATCAACATGCCACACCAGCAGAGAGCCATCAACGGGATGAATACTGAATAACATGTCAGGGTTCTTGTTCCATTCGGACAGCAGGACTTCAATCTCATGGTCAATAACGGATGACGGGAAGGAAACAAAGTTAGAATTTGTCACAGCCTTTTCACCATTCACTTCTTTCTGGTCAGTGACCACTTTGGCATCGATTTCCCCAATATAATCGTTTTCTAAAACAAAAGAAAAAAAAAAAAAAAAAGAAAACACAGACTAATATTTTATTTATGGGTCTTACAGAAAAAATAAGAAAAGAAGCAGCATCGTATTTAAGAAACTGGGCGCAAGTGAAATGCAACTTAGTTGCAGTGGAAACCATACAATTGCCAGGAGTTTATCGTGTACGAGTTCATATCTAATTGACAAGTCCCATGCATGATAGATTCTGGGTGTGGTTAAAACCCAGCATAAAAGAGCAGCACACCACGCCAGATAGAGTGACTGCACACTTAAAATTTAATGTTAGAAAATCCCTTTAATCTCCCGTCCAACCTATGTGACTGCAGACTTGTGAATCCTCACATTGCCGATGCCGGCAGTAGGCGATCATGAGACCGCAGGTATGCGATATTCACACTTACGGCCACATTCCGAATAGACTGTTTCTGGCTTCACTCAATATATTTGCATTGATCAAGCCACACCCATCTAGTTAGAATGTATCAGATTATGCATGCCTGTGGTCACATGACCTCCCAATACCAGCAAAACGTCACAGCACACAGTATGGGTACCGTTACACTTAGCGATGCACCAGCGATCCCGACCACGATATGACCTGGTCAGGATCGCTGGTACATCGCTAAGTGGTCGCTAGTGAGCTGCCAAACAGGCAGATCTCACCAGCGACATAGCAGCGGTCGGGGGTCGCTACTTACCTGTCAGACGCGGCGATCCTGACGTCCTCCCGCCCGTGTCGCTCGTTGCCACAGCAGGAAGCCCAGCAGGAAGTGGCCAACGAGAAACGGCCCAGGACATTCTCGCGCGATCAGCGATAATCAGCGGGGGAGCCGGTCGGCGTAAGTATCACACATAGCGATATCGCTAGCAATATCGCTGCTGCGTCACAAAACCACTGATGTTATAGCGATATTGCTAGCGATATCGCTTTGTGTAACGGGCCCTTATGTCTACAGGCACATAAAGTGACTGCAGACTTGTAGTTTAAGACCGGATAAACCCATTAAAAAAGTGGGTGTGAGGTACCCATGATGTATTCCCTTGATTTATCTGCGCTAGTTATACGCCTATAGCCTTTTAGTTTAATCTTCACTCATTTCAGGTAGATACCGTAATTTGCATGCTCTGGATCCAATTACCAGTTTTGACCTCAAGTCGAATATTCAATGAAAGTCTAGGAAAAAATACTATTAGCTAGACAGATGTCCATAAAAGACAAACCTTCATCTGAGTTTCTCTCAGCTTGGTGCATTTCATCAGTACTGGCCTCTGACGACTGCTGGTCAAAACTTTTCTTTAATTGTTGGAGGAAGACTTCCATAGATAAGGAAAAATGCAACTCCTTGTTATTTAGCCAATGTACAACAAAAGGTCCATTTTTTTCTTCAGTCTCTCCAAGACTCATAGATGATATGGAAGGAAGAAGAGGAATGTCTGAGGGGATAACCAGAAAACTCAATAAAAAGCAGAATACAGTGTTCTTAAAGCTAATTCAGAAAGAAAAAAAAGCTGAAGAAAAAAACAAACACAAAAACTGGCTCTCGGGTAGAATACTACAAAAACTACATTTTTTTTTACTAGCAATTTACCAACATATAAAAAAAGGTGGTGAAAAAAGTAAATGGTGCGATCCTTCACATAATATCACAACATGAAACATAATTAAAATTTTTTTAACAATATCAGGGTCCATTATAACTCATGCAGAATATGCATCTATTCCCATTTTATGATTAACCCTTTTTCGATGTGTGACTGTCTGACGTGTGTCACATGCTGGGTATAGGGACATGAAACCAGCTTTGTTGAAGCAGAAATGAATAAAAAGTTGTGGCTTTTGGAATAAGGGGAGGAAAAGCAAAAGCACCCAGTCATCAAGGCATTAAAGCAAAACTGTGTGCACCAATTAATATCTGTTTGATTAGCTAGTAACAATATGATTAATTCATAAAAAAAATAATTCCCATGGACTCATGATTGAGTCCCATCAAATTATGTGTTGTTACTGATTATTAGAATTTTGCAAAACTAGATTCAATAAAGAGCAATTCACAAAGCAACAACTCATGCCATTTACCAGAGGTCCCCCATGATTATATACGGACCACTCTGGACAGTCTATACGGCATAAAAATGATGGAAGGGCCCTTTATAAAATGGATCGAACAAGCCATAAATTTACTTGGAGACAAGCTTATACAAAATGGTAGAAACGGTCTTAAACTTTCTTATAACAAGTTACTTTGCTGAACTTTGTGGTCCAATATAAAAATATGGTCTACATCTGATGATGAGGCTATACTGCAACTCTGCCTGATTTATTTTCACCTGCCAGGTCAGTCCTGTAGCGTAAATGCGATTATTGTGAAGAGGAGTTAGGCTATGTCCGCACCTTGAGTATTTGCTTGCAGAAATTTCTGCAAGGTTTCTGCATATCTTGGCAGCAAAAACGCTGAGGCAAAAATATGTTTGACGCAATTTTTGGTGCATATTTGCCGCGGTTCTGGATGCGTTTTTGTACAGTAATGAAGGCTTTTTTGAGATAAAGATACTAAAAAAAAAATTTTGTGATGTAATTTCTTGGTTCAACACCAACTTTTTCATTCTGATGCAAGTAGCATAAGAGTAATAGATTGACACCAAGCCCTAGGCTTAGTAATGAAAAGGTGTCAGCCCGACACCCTCATAACTAATAGGTTCTGAATTCGATAGGGAGCGAATATTGTTTTTGCAATATTTGTCGAACACAGCCAAATTGCTGGGAATAGAAATTACCAAATACGTTTGGAACCGATCAACAAACACATTCGGCACGAATAGGGTACAAATATGGCATATTCAGTTTCGGCAACCGAATCCGAACAAATTCACTCAAATCTAATTACTAAGCAGGTAAGTAAACATCCGTTGGAACCGTTTTTTTGTGGATCCGCCAATTTTTTTTCGTCCGTCGACATGCCTGGACGGACCTTGCAACGTTTTTTTTTTTTGCTGCAGGATCCGCATTTTACAGTGCGCATATCCGGAGGAAGGAATTCAGCCGGAATTTTAACCCTGAAATCCTTTCTGGCGGACGGAAAAATCACTCTCTCTCTCTCCTTCCCGGACTGCGGTTCCTTTAAAATTCTGCATTCAGCGGATCCGTAAAAAAAAAACGGTCCGGTGGTATCCGTTTGCATCAGTTACAAACGGATACTCTTTCCGCCATTTTGGCGGATTTTAACTGAGAAGAAAAAACGTATGTGTGAAAGAGGCCTTAACAGAATGAACCTACATAGGCTGGAACAAGCTACATGGGTTTCCACATAAATTTCCTAATCAGCAGAGGGAAAGCAGACGGCTGATGTTAATATTCAAGGAAGGAACCAACAGCAACAAAGGTTCCCAGACTATTAATATCAGCTCGCAGCTGTCGGATTAGCCTTTACTGGCTAGTTTACAGGGGGTCCCCAGAAAATAAGTGGCATAGGTTCCCCCTATAAAATCTAACCAGCACAGGCTATGCAGATAGCTGTGGGTTGATGTTAATAGCATAGAAAGGGAACTGGGATAATGCCCCCCCACCCCCAGGCTAAAAACATCAGCTCTCAGCCTCCAGCCTCTCCAGAAAAAGCACATATATGCATATATAAGACGCAACAAATCTGGCGCTTAGTTTCGCGCTTCACACTTGCCCTGTAGCGGTGGCAAGTGGAGTGATGGTTTGGGGGGGGGTTGATGTCACCTTTGTATCGTCAAGTGACATCAAGCCCACAGGTTAGTAATGGAGAGGCGTCTATATGACGCCTCCATTACTAACCCCATAGTGATATTATAAAAACACACACACACAAAATAGTCCTTTATTTGACATAACAGACTCCTTTAATAAATCTAAATTAAACTATACTCACTGAACGCCTAATCCACTGTTACTAATGTCTCCTGCAATGACTGCTCTATATGACAGCCAGCGATACATTGACAGGAGGTAATCGCTCCCGAAGTGTTTCACTGAGCTGCAGTGACAGAGTTCACAGAGTTCATCAGCTGATAAGCTCAGATGATCTGACTTACGGCATCACTGCTACGTGAGAAAGCTCTCACCCAGCAGTGGTGCCATAAGGGAGATCACATGAGCTGATCAGCTGATGAACTCCGGTGAACTCAGTGATACATCGCAGGAGCGATGACGCTTCTATCAGTGTATCGCTGGCGGCCATGTAGAGCAGTCACATCTCCTAATGTGACAGTTCTACATATGACATCGCTGTGGGACACTCAGGATTATGTGGACTACGGCGGACAGGTGAATATATGGTAGTTTATTATTTTAGATTTTTTTTCTAGGAGACATGGCATCAGGGATGAGGCATTAAAGTGAGTATATGTTGCTTTTTTATTTTACCTTTTTTCTAGGAGATGAGGGGGTTGGGGATTTTGCATTAGGCGAGTATGATGTGCTTTTATTTTTAAAATTTTTATGTATGTAGTTATTTTACATGTTGTGTTTTTTTTTTTTGCTCTTTTTTTTAAAGCATGAGTAAAGGCGCCGGCTCATCAGCGGCTCCTGCCATCCTTGTTCTCAGTGACAGCAGATGTAGGCTGATGGGAAGAGAAGTCTCATCAGCCCACGCCTGCTGACCAGCGGTAAGCATTTTACCGTGGGTCACAGCATCTCTGCGGGGTCACGCAGACATCTGACAGCGTGTCCGCGTAGCGCTCAGATCGACGGCCTTACCGGCAGTAGCGTTTTAGCCGATAATAACCACAGCGACGGGGTTTACCACGCTGTCACACAGATGACAGCGTGGGAAACACCATAAGAAGATGGTAAAAACGCAAACAGAAACTCAGCAAATCCGCAAACATTTTTAGACATGCGTTTTAGCTGAGGATTTGACGGACTCAATTGAAGTCAATGTGTGGGAAATGCTGCAGAAATGCACAAAGAATTGACATGCTGCAGAAAAAAAACCCACTGCAAAATACTCAAAGGAAATTTACTAATCATGTGCACAACACTTCAGTATTGTCATTTAATTAGCTTGCATAAGGTTTCCATAGCGTTTTAGGCCTATTTCCGTGCGGAAAAAAGCATCAAAAACGCACGGTGTGCAGATAGCTTAAGAATGGCTTAGACATGATGAAGCAGGCCGTGCAAATTCACAGGTTAGGCAGTGTGTAAAATGTAAATATCCCTCATCCTCTGTAATATCACTCACTACTGAGCTTCAAATATCCTCCAGAAGAGACACCAGCACAAGATGCGTGCATGAGATTTGTTTCCATGGTGGAGCAGATACACAAGCCTAAGATTACCATGCACAATTCCAATGTCAGCTGGAGAGCTATAAATCACACAACCATGAACTCTAGAGCCATGGAGACATGATCTCTACAGTGATGAAGGGTCACTGTCTGATGGACTGAAAAAATACGACCTCTGTAATATGCATAGTCTACTGTAATACTTGGTGGATGAGGGATAATGTTATGGGGCTCTGCAAGGTTCATGCTAAGCCCCTTCTTTCCCATGAAAACACGGTGCAGTGCATAATGACATTGTGGACAGCCAAACGCTTCAAAATTTTTTTAGTAATGATCTGGGAAAGCCCTGTCCTGTTCTATCTTGACTGCATTCCTGTACAAAAAGTCTCCAGTCATTAATGAGTTGCCTGTGGCTCTGATATCATTCAGTCCCACCGATCTGATATTCATGACATATGCTAAATATAGGTTAACACCAGGCAATGCCACAGATTAGCCAAAACTAGCTACGGCTAGATGTAAACTTTGTACAGAGCAGAACATCTCTCCGTACACTACGGTCATGAACTCAGATGAGCCCCTATTCAATGGAAAAGGAGATGAGCTGCTGCCTTCAGATGCACTAATAAATCACATGTTGCACTTATGCAAGAGACAGACATCTAGTATTTCTATCACTGCAAGGACAGAAGATCTGTGATGCAAGACAAATAAAATGGAGACAAAACATAAAACAGTCAAGGTACAAAACTATTTTTAGCAATACTACAGATATAACACTTCATAAGATCTACAGAACTCACCTGTGGCTGGATTGATGCTGGCCGCAATGTGAAAGTGACACAGAGCATTGCCATTGAAGGGTGTATTCCGATGAACCTCGTGAGCATCCTGCTGGTGAGGAGGGTATCCAGTGTGTGCTACCAGTGCTAAAGACCGTCTCCTTCCTCTGCGGAAATGCCTCAAATTCAACTGTGCAGTGAAAAGTGTAATATTGTATTTATGCTTTTTTATAGCATTTTCACATTTAAAAAAAAAACTTGTAATGAGTCAAACTCTAATATCACATTCAAAATGCCATTAAAAACCATCTTCAGCGCAAGCAAGAACAAGGAATCTTGGTTTGTGATATTACACACAACCACAGATCTGTTCTCAATATCATCAAGTGTGAGTGGGAATACACCAGAAGACTAAAGGATTTACACAACCCTACATCCACAGAAGATACGTGGTTAGTTCTCCAAGATGTTTGGAACATCCTGCCTTAAAGTTCCTTCAAAAACCATGTGCAAGTGGACCTAGAAGAATAGAAGCTTTGACATTGTTTGAAATGCAAAGAGCTGTCACACCAAATATTGATTTGATTCAGATATCTTTTTTCCATTCACTGTCCACATTGGTTGAAAATAAACTAAACTGCTAACATTTCTATTTTTGAATGCACTCTTACAAAGTAGCATTAAGAGACCACCACATCAAATTCCTGTCATAGACAGCCCATTCTCCAGACCTGAACCCCATTGAAAACCTCTGGAATATAAATCAAGAGGATAATGGATAGTTACAAGCCATCAAAGAACAACTGATTAAATTTTTGCATCAGGACGAGCGTGAAAGACTGGTGGCAAGCATGCCAAGAGGCATGAAAGCTGTTTTTATAAATCATGGTTATTCCACAAATTATTGATTTCTGAACTCTTCCTGAGTTAAAACATTAGTATTGTTGTTTCTAAATGATTATGAACTTGTTTTCTTTGCATTATTTGAGGTCTGAAACCACTGTTTTTTGTTACTT